>NC_134689.1:416022429-416244929 GCF_050947455.1 Rhinoderma darwinii
TCATAACACAAAAAAACATTTGTTTTCAAATAAGGGAAAATAAATTTAGGATACATATTACTGACACTTCTCAAAATTTGTAAAACACTTTTTAGGGATCAGGTCTGGTTATAAAACAGCTGGAAACTAACCAAAGAAAAAATGAAAATAAGTTGACGAGGTGGCGATGGACTGCTAATCCATTGTGCTCTGCATGCGTGGGTTCAAATCCCATCCTTGTCGGGTGTTTTTGTAAATGACCCTTATTGTCTTCCAAAGCCCAAGATTGCAGGCAGGGCTAATACTGCCAAAATAGATTGAAATTTGTTAAGCCGAATAGAGGAGCAGAACTCTAAAAACTTGTGTAAATGATAAACCTTCTAGAAAATGTTTGCATGGAACTATTACTACAAATATTTTATTTGTAGATGTGTTCTTGTAGACCTATTTATACACTCATCTAGTTCTTGCATGCCATTTAATGACAATTTCATAACACAAAAAAACATTTGTTTTCAAATAAGGGAAAATAAATTTAGGATACATATTACTGACACTTCTCAAAATTTGTAAAACACTTTTTAGGGATCAGGTTTGGTTATAAAACAGCTGGAAACTAACCAAAGAAAAAAAAAATGAAAGTAAGTTGACAAGGTGGCTGAGTGGTTAAGGCGATGGACTGCTAATCCATTGTGCTCTGCATGCATGGGTTCAAATCCCATCCTCGTCGGGTGTTTTTGTAAATGACCCTTATTGTCTTCCAAAGCCCAATATTGCAGGCAGGGCTAAAACTACCAAAATAGGTTGAAATTTGTTAAGCCAATTAGAGGAGCAGAACTCTAAAAACTTGTGTAAATGATAAACCTTCAAGAAAATGTTTGCATGGAACTATTACTACAAATATTTTTTTTTGTAGATGTGTTCTTGTAGACCTATTTATACACTCATCTAGTTCTTGCATGCCATTTAATGACAATTTCATAACACAAAAAAAGATTTGTTTTCAAATAAGGGAAAATAAATTTAGGATACATATTACTGACACTTCTCAAAATTTGTAAAACACTTTTTAGTTATCAGGTTTGGTTATAAAACAGCTGGAAACTAACGAAAGAAAAAATGAAAATAAGTTGACGAGGTGGCGATGGACTGCAAATCCATTGTGCTCTGCATGCATGGGTTCAAATCCCATCCTCGTCGGGTGTTTTTGTAATTTACACTTATTGTCTTCCAAAGCCCAAGATTGCAGGCAGGGCTAATACTGCCAAAATAGGTTGAAAATTCTTAAGCCGATTAGAGGAGCAGAACTCTAAAAACTTGTGTAAATGATAAACCTTCTAGAAAATGTTTGCATGGAACTATTACTACAAATATTTTTTTTTGTAGATGTGTTCTTGTAGACCTATTTATACACTTATCTAGTTCTTGCATGCCATTTAATTATATTTTCATAACACAAAAAAAGATTTGTTTTCAAATAATGGAAAATAAATTTAGGATACATATTACTGACACTTCTCAAAATTTGTAAAACACTTTTTAGGGATCAGGTTTGGTTATAAAACAGCTGGAAACTAACCAAAGAAAAAATGAAAATAAGTTGACGAGGTGGCGATGGACTGCTAATCCATTGTGCTCTGCATGCATGGGTTCAAATCCCATCCTTGTCGGGTGTTTTTGTAAATGACCCTTATTGTCTTCCAAAGCCCAAGATTGCAGGCAGGGCTAATACTGCCAAAATAGGTTGAAATTTGTTAAGCCGATTAGAGGAGCAGAACTCTAAAAACTTGTGTAAATGTTAAACCTTCTAGAAAATGTTTGCATGGAACTATTACTACAAATATTTTTTTTTGTAGATATGTTCTTATAGACCTATTTATACACCCATCTAGTTCTTGCATGCCATTTAATTATATTTTCATAACACAAAAAAGATTTGTTTTCAAATAAGGGAAAATAAATTTAGGATACATATTACTGACACTTCTCAAAATTTGTAAAACACTTTTTAGGGATCAGGTTTGGTTATAAAACAGCTGGAAATTAAACAAAGAAAAAAATGAAAATAAGTTGACGAGGTGGCGATGGACTGCCAATCCATTGTGCTCTGCATGAATGGGTTCAAATCCCATCCTCGTCGGGTGTTTTTGTAAATGACCCTTATTGTCTTCCAAAGCCCAAGATTGCAGGCAGGGCTAATACTGCCAAAATAGGTTGAAATTTGTTAAGCCGATTAGAGCAGCAGAACTCTAAAAACTTGTGTAAATGTTAAACCTTCTAGAAAATGTTTGCATGGAACTATTACTACAAATATTTTTTTTTGTAGATATGTTCTTATAGACCTATTTATACACTCATCTAGTTCTTGCATGCCATTTAATTATATTTTCAAAACACAAAAAATGATTTGTTTTCAAATAAGGGAAAATAAATTTAGGATACATATTACTGACACTTCTCAAAATTTGTAAAACACTTTTTAGGGATTAGGTTTGGTTATAAAACAGCTGGAAACTAAACAAAGAAAAAATGAAAATAAGTTGACGAGGTGGCGATGGACTGCTAATCCATTGTGCTCTGCATGCGTGGGTTCAAATCCCATCCTTGTCGGGTGTTTTTGTAAATGACCCTTATTGTCTTCCAAAGCCCAAGATTGCAGGCAGGGCTAATACTGCCAAAATAGATTGAAATTTGTTAAGCCGAATAGAGGAGCAGAACTCTAAAAACTTGTGTAAATGATAAACCTTCTAGAAAATGTTTGCATGGAACTATTACTACAAATATTTTATTTGTAGATGTGTTCTTGTAGACCTATTTATACACTCATCTAGTTCTTGCATGCCATTTAATGACAATTTCATAACACAAAAAAACATTTGTTTTCAAATAAGGGAAAATAAATTTAGGATACATATTACTGACACTTCTCAAAATTTGTAAAACACTTTTTAGGGATCAGGTTTGGTTATAAAACAGCTGGAAACTAACCAAAGAAAAAAAAAATGAAAGTAAGTTGACAAGGTGGCTGAGTGGTTAAGGCGATGGACTGCTAATCCATTGTGCTCTGCATGCATGGGTTCAAATCCCATCCTCGTCGGGTGTTTTTGTAAATGACCCTTATTGTCTTCCAAAGCCCAATATTGCAGGCAGGGCTAAAACTACCAAAATAGGTTGAAATTTGTTAAGCCAATTAGAGGAGCAGAACTCTAAAAACTTGTGTAAATGATAAACCTTCAAGAAAATGTTTGCATGGAACTATTACTACAAATATTTTTTTTTGTAGATGTGTTCTTGTAGACCTATTTATACACTCATCTAGTTCTTGCATGCCATTTAATGACAATTTCATAACACAAAAAAAGATTTGTTTTCAAATAAGGGAAAATAAATTTAGGATACATATTACTGACACTTCTCAAAATTTGTAAAACACTTTTTAGTTATCAGGTTTGGTTATAAAACAGCTGGAAACTAACGAAAGAAAAAATGAAAATAAGTTGACGAGGTGGCGATGGACTGCAAATCCATTGTGCTCTGCATGCATGGGTTCAAATCCCATCCTCGTCGGGTGTTTTTGTAATTTACACTTATTGTCTTCCAAAGCCCAAGATTGCAGGCAGGGCTAATACTGCCAAAATAGGTTGAAAATTCTTAAGCCGATTAGAGGAGCAGAACTCTAAAAACTTGTGTAAATGATAAACCTTCTAGAAAATGTTTGCATGGAACTATTACTACAAATATTTTTTTTTGTAGATGTGTTCTTGTAGACCTATTTATACACTTATCTAGTTCTTGCATGCCATTTAATTATATTTTCATAACACAAAAAAAGATTTGTTTTCAAATAATGGAAAATAAATTTAGGATACATATTACTGACACTTCTCAAAATTTGTAAAACACTTTTTAGGGATCAGGTTTGGTTATAAAACAGCTGGAAACTAACCAAAGAAAAAATGAAAATAAGTTGACGAGGTGGCGATGGACTGCTAATCCATTGTGCTCTGCATGCATGGGTTCAAATCCCATCCTTGTCGGGTGTTTTTGTAAATGACCCTTATTGTCTTCCAAAGCCCAAGATTGCAGGCAGGGCTAATACTGCCAAAATAGGTTGAAATTTGTTAAGCCGAATAGAGGAGCAGAACTCTAAAAACTTGTGTAAATGATAAACCTTCTAGAAAATGTTTGCATGGAACTAATACTACAAATATTTTTTTTTGTAGATTATGTTATTGTAGACCTATTTATACACTCATCTAGTTCTTGCATGCCATTTAATTATATTTTCATAACACAAAAAAAGATTTGTTTTCAAATAAGGGAAAATACATTTAGGATACATATTACTGACACTTCTCAAAATTTGTAAAACACTTTTTAGTTATCAGGTTTGGTTATAAAACAGCTGGAAACTAACCAAAGAAAAAATGAAAATAAGTTGACGAGGTGGCGATGGACTGCTAATCCATTGTGCTCTGCATGCATGGGTTCAAATCCCATCCTTGTCGGGTGTTTTTGTAAATGACCCTTATTGTCTTCCAAAGCCCAAGATTGCAGGCAGGGCTAATACTGCCAAAATAGGTTGAAATTTGTTAAGCCGATTAGAGGAGCAGAACTCTAAAAACTTGTGTAAATGTTAAACCTTCTAGAAAATGTTTGCATGGAACTATTACTACAAATATTTTTTTTTGTAGATATGTTCTTATAGACCTATTTATACACCCATCTAGTTCTTGCATGCCATTTAATTATATTTTCATAACACAAAAAAGATTTGTTTTCAAATAAGGGAAAATAAATTTAGGATACATATTACTGACACTTCTCAAAATTTGTAAAACACTTTTTAGGGATCAGGTTTGGTTATAAAACAGCTGGAAACTAAACAAAGAAAAAAATGAAAATAAGTTGACGAGGTGGCGATGGACTGCTAATCCATTATGCTCTCCATGAATGGGTTCAAATCCCATCCTCGTCGGGTGTTTTTGTAAATGACCCTTATTGTCTTCCAAAGCCCAAGATTGCAGGCAGGGCTAATACTGCCAAAATAGGTTGAAATTTGTTAAGCCGATTAGAGGAGCAGAACTCTAAAAACTTGTGTAAATGTTAAACCTTCTAGAAAATGTTTGCATGGAACTATTACTACAAATATTTTTTTTTGTAGATATGTTCTTATAGACCTATTTATACACCCATCTAGTTCTTGCATGCCATTTAATTATATTTTCATAACACAAAAAAGATTTGTTTTCAAATAAGGGAAAATAAATTTAGGATACATATTACTGACACTTCTCAAAATTTGTAAAACACTTTTTAGGGATCAGGTTTGGTTATAAAACAGCTGGAAACTAACCAAAGAAAAAATGAAAATAAGTTGACGAGGTGGTGATGGACTGCTAATCCATTGTGCTCTGCATGCATGGGTTCAAATCCCATCCTCGTCGGGTGTTTTTGTAAATGACCCTTATCGTCTTCCATCTAGTTCTTGCATGCCATTTAATTATATTTTCATAACACAAAAAAAGATTTGTTTTCAAATAAGGGAAAATAAATTTAGGATACATATTACTGACACTTCTCAAAATTTGTAAAACACTTTTTAGGGATCAGGTTTGGTTATAAAACAGCTGGAAACTAAACAAAGAAAAAATGAAAATAAGTTGACGAGGTGGCGATGGACTGCCAATCCATTGTGCTCTGCATGAATGGGTTCAAATCCCATCCTCGTCGGGTGTTTTTGTAAATGACCCTTATTGTCTTCCAAAGCCCAAGATTGCAGGCAGGGCTAATACTGCCAAAATAGGTTGAAATTTGTTAAGCCGATTAGAGCAGCAGAACTCTAAAAACTTGTGTAAATGTTAAACCTTCTAGAAAATGTTTGCATGGAACTATTACTACAAATATTTTTTTTTGTAGATATGTTCTTATAGACCTATTTATACACTCATCTAGTTCTTGCATGCCATTTAATTATATTTTCAAAACACAAAAAATGATTTGTTTTCAAATAAGGGAAAATAAATTTAGGATACATATTACTGACACTTCTCAAAATTTGTAAAACACTTTTTAGGGATTAGGTTTGGTTATAAAACAGCTGGAAACTAAACAAAGAAAAAATGAAAATAAGTTGACGAGGTGGCGATGGACTGCTAATCCATTGTGCTCTGCATGCGTGGGTTCAAATCCCATCCTTGTCGGGTGTTTTTGTAAATGACCCTTATTGTCTTCCAAAGCCCAAGATTGCAGGCAGGGCTAATACTGCCAAAATAGATTGAAATTTGTTAAGCCGAATAGAGGAGCAGAACTCTAAAAACTTGTGTAAATGATAAACCTTCTAGAAAATGTTTGCATGGAACTATTACTACAAATATTTTATTTGTAGATGTGTTCTTGTAGACCTATTTATACACTCATCTAGTTCTTGCATGCCATTTAATGACAATTTCATAACACAAAAAAACATTTGTTTTCAAATAAGGGAAAATAAATTTAGGATACATATTACTGACACTTCTCAAAATTTGTAAAACACTTTTTAGGGATCAGGTTTGGTTATAAAACAGCTGGAAACTAACCAAAGAAAAAAAAAATGAAAGTAAGTTGACAAGGTGGCTGAGTGGTTAAGGCGATGGACTGCTAATCCATTGTGCTCTGCATGCATGGGTTCAAATCCCATCCTCGTCGGGTGTTTTTGTAAATGACCCTTATTGTCTTCCAAAGCCCAATATTGCAGGCAGGGCTAAAACTACCAAAATAGGTTGAAATTTGTTAAGCCAATTAGAGGAGCAGAACTCTAAAAACTTGTGTAAATGATAAACCTTCAAGAAAATGTTTGCATGGAACTATTACTACAAATATTTTTTTTTGTAGATGTGTTCTTGTAGACCTATTTATACACTCATCTAGTTCTTGCATGCCATTTAATGACAATTTCATAACACAAAAAAAGATTTGTTTTCAAATAAGGGAAAATAAATTTAGGATACATATTACTGACACTTCTCAAAATTTGTAAAACACTTTTTAGTTATCAGGTTTGGTTATAAAACAGCTGGAAACTAACGAAAGAAAAAATGAAAATAAGTTGACGAGGTGGCGATGGACTGCAAATCCATTGTGCTCTGCATGCATGGGTTCAAATCCCATCCTCGTCGGGTGTTTTTGTAATTTACACTTATTGTCTTCCAAAGCCCAAGATTGCAGGCAGGGCTAATACTGCCAAAATAGGTTGAAAATTCTTAAGCCGATTAGAGGAGCAGAACTCTAAAAACTTGTGTAAATGATAAACCTTCTAGAAAATGTTTGCATGGAACTATTACTACAAATATTTTTTTTTGTAGATGTGTTCTTGTAGACCTATTTATACACTTATCTAGTTCTTGCATGCCATTTAATTATATTTTCATAACACAAAAAAAGATTTGTTTTCAAATAATGGAAAATAAATTTAGGATACATATTACTGACACTTCTCAAAATTTGTAAAACACTTTTTAGGGATCAGGTTTGGTTATAAAACAGCTGGAAACTAACCAAAGAAAAAATGAAAATAAGTTGACGAGGTGGCGATGGACTGCTAATCCATTGTGCTCTGCATGCATGGGTTCAAATCCCATCCTTGTCGGGTGTTTTTGTAAATGACCCTTATTGTCTTCCAAAGCCCAAGATTGCAGGCAGGGCTAATACTGCCAAAATAGGTTGAAATTTGTTAAGCCGATTAGAGGAGCAGAACTCTAAAAACTTGTGTAAATGTTAAACCTTCTAGAAAATGTTTGCATGGAACTATTACTACAAATATTTTTTTTTGTAGATATGTTCTTATAGACCTATTTATACACCCATCTAGTTCTTGCATGCCATTTAATTATATTTTCATAACACAAAAAAGATTTGTTTTCAAATAAGGGAAAATAAATTTAGGATACATATTACTGACACTTCTCAAAATTTGTAAAACACTTTTTAGGGATCAGGTTTGGTTATAAAACAGCTGGAAATTAAACAAAGAAAAAAATGAAAATAAGTTGACGAGGTGGCGATGGACTGCCAATCCATTGTGCTCTGCATGAATGGGTTCAAATCCCATCCTCGTCGGGTGTTTTTGTAAATGACCCTTATTGTCTTCCAAAGCCCAAGATTGCAGGCAGGGCTAATACTGCCAAAATAGGTTGAAATTTGTTAAGCCGATTAGAGCAGCAGAACTCTAAAAACTTGTGTAAATGTTAAACCTTCTAGAAAATGTTTGCATGGAACTATTACTACAAATATTTTTTTTTGTAGATATGTTCTTATAGACCTATTTATACACTCATCTAGTTCTTGCATGCCATTTAATTATATTTTCAAAACACAAAAAATGATTTGTTTTCAAATAAGGGAAAATAAATTTAGGATACATATTACTGACACTTCTCAAAATTTGTAAAACACTTTTTAGGGATTAGGTTTGGTTATAAAACAGCTGGAAACTAAACAAAGAAAAAATGAAAATAAGTTGACGAGGTGGCGATGGACTGCTAATCCATTGTGCTCTGCATGCGTGGGTTCAAATCCCATCCTTGTCGGGTGTTTTTGTAAATGACCCTTATTGTCTTCCAAAGCCCAAGATTGCAGGCAGGGCTAATACTGCCAAAATAGATTGAAATTTGTTAAGCCGAATAGAGGAGCAGAACTCTAAAAACTTGTGTAAATGATAAACCTTCTAGAAAATGTTTGCATGGAACTATTACTACAAATATTTTATTTGTAGATGTGTTCTTGTAGACCTATTTATACACTCATCTAGTTCTTGCATGCCATTTAATGACAATTTCATAACACAAAAAAACATTTGTTTTCAAATAAGGGAAAATAAATTTAGGATACATATTACTGACACTTCTCAAAATTTGTAAAACACTTTTTAGGGATCAGGTTTGGTTATAAAACAGCTGGAAACTAACCAAAGAAAAAAAAAATGAAAGTAAGTTGACAAGGTGGCTGAGTGGTTAAGGCGATGGACTGCTAATCCATTGTGCTCTGCATGCATGGGTTCAAATCCCATCCTCGTCGGGTGTTTTTGTAAATGACCCTTATTGTCTTCCAAAGCCCAATATTGCAGGCAGGGCTAAAACTACCAAAATAGGTTGAAATTTGTTAAGCCAATTAGAGGAGCAGAACTCTAAAAACTTGTGTAAATGATAAACCTTCAAGAAAATGTTTGCATGGAACTATTACTACAAATATTTTTTTTTGTAGATGTGTTCTTGTAGACCTATTTATACACTCATCTAGTTCTTGCATGCCATTTAATGACAATTTCATAACACAAAAAAAGATTTGTTTTCAAATAAGGGAAAATAAATTTAGGATACATATTACTGACACTTCTCAAAATTTGTAAAACACTTTTTAGTTATCAGGTTTGGTTATAAAACAGCTGGAAACTAACGAAAGAAAAAATGAAAATAAGTTGACGAGGTGGCGATGGACTGCAAATCCATTGTGCTCTGCATGCATGGGTTCAAATCCCATCCTCGTCGGGTGTTTTTGTAATTTACACTTATTGTCTTCCAAAGCCCAAGATTGCAGGCAGGGCTAATACTGCCAAAATAGGTTGAAAATTCTTAAGCCGATTAGAGGAGCAGAACTCTAAAAACTTGTGTAAATGATAAACCTTCTAGAAAATGTTTGCATGGAACTATTACTACAAATATTTTTTTTTGTAGATGTGTTCTTGTAGACCTATTTATACACTTATCTAGTTCTTGCATGCCATTTAATTATATTTTCATAACACAAAAAAAGATTTGTTTTCAAATAATGGAAAATAAATTTAGGATACATATTACTGACACTTCTCAAAATTTGTAAAACACTTTTTAGGGATCAGGTTTGGTTATAAAACAGCTGGAAACTAACCAAAGAAAAAATGAAAATAAGTTGACGAGGTGGCGATGGACTGCTAATCCATTGTGCTCTGCATGCATGGGTTCAAATCCCATCCTTGTCGGGTGTTTTTGTAAATGACCCTTATTGTCTTCCAAAGCCCAAGATTGCAGGCAGGGCTAATACTGCCAAAATAGGTTGAAATTTGTTAAGCCGATTAGAGGAGCAGAACTCTAAAA
The DNA here is from genome assembly GCF_050947455.1 of Rhinoderma darwinii. NCBI lineage: Eukaryota > Metazoa > Chordata > Amphibia > Anura > Rhinodermatidae > Rhinoderma > Rhinoderma darwinii. The sequence goes on from NC_134689.1 coordinate 416,032,521, forward strand.
ACTTGTGTAAATGTTAAACCTTCTAGAAAATGTTTGCATGGAACTATTACTACAAATATTTTTTTTTGTAGATATGTTCTTATAGACCTATTTATACACCCATCTAGTTCTTGCATGCCATTTAATTATATTTTCATAACACAAAAAAGATTTGTTTTCAAATAAGGGAAAATAAATTTAGGATACATATTACTGACACTTCTCAAAATTTGTAAAACACTTTTTAGGGATCAGGTTTGGTTATAAAACAGCTGGAAACTAAACAAAGAAAAAAATGAAAATAAGTTGACGAGGTGGCGATGGACTGCTAATCCATTATGCTCTCCATGAATGGGTTCAAATCCCATCCTCGTCGGGTGTTTTTGTAAATGACCCTTATTGTCTTCCAAAGCCCAAGATTGCAGGCAGGGCTAATACTGCCAAAATAGGTTGAAATTTGTTAAGCCGATTAGAGGAGCAGAACTCTAAAAACTTGTGTAAATGTTAAACCTTCTAGAAAATGTTTGCATGGAACTATTACTACAAATATTTTTTTTTGTAGATATGTTCTTATAGACCTATTTATACACCCATCTAGTTCTTGCATGCCATTTAATTATATTTTCATAACACAAAAAAGATTTGTTTTCAAATAAGGGAAAATAAATTTAGGATACATATTACTGACACTTCTCAAAATTTGTAAAACACTTTTTAGGGATCAGGTTTGGTTATAAAACAGCTGGAAACTAACCAAAGAAAAAATGAAAATAAGTTGACGAGGTGGCGATGGACTGCTAATCCATTGTGCTCTGCATGCATGGGTTCAAATCCCATCCTCGTCGGGTGTTTTTGTAAATGACCCTTATCGTCTTCCATCTAGTTCTTGCATGCCATTTAATTATATTTTCATAACACAAAAAAAGATTTGTTTTCAAATAAGGGAAAATAAATTTAGGATACATATTACTGACACTTCTCAAAATTTGTAAAACACTTTTTAGGGATCAGGTTTGGTTATAAAACAGCTGGAAACTAAACAAAGAAAAAATGAAAATAAGTTGACGAGGTGGCGATGGACTGCCAATCCATTGTGCTCTGCATGAATGGGTTCAAATCCCATCCTCGTCGGGTGTTTTTGTAAATGACCCTTATTGTCTTCCAAAGCCCAAGATTGCAGGCAGGGCTAATACTGCCAAAATAGGTTGAAATTTGTTAAGCCGATTAGAGCAGCAGAACTCTAAAAACTTGTGTAAATGTTAAACCTTCTAGAAAATGTTTGCATGGAACTATTACTACAAATATTTTTTTTTGTAGATATGTTCTTATAGACCTATTTATACACTCATCTAGTTCTTGCATGCCATTTAATTATATTTTCAAAACACAAAAAATGATTTGTTTTCAAATAAGGGAAAATAAATTTAGGATACATATTACTGACACTTCTCAAAATTTGTAAAACACTTTTTAGGGATTAGGTTTGGTTATAAAACAGCTGGAAACTAAACAAAGAAAAAATGAAAATAAGTTGACGAGGTGGCGATGGACTGCTAATCCATTGTGCTCTGCATGAATGGGTTCAAATCCCATCCTCGTCGGGTGTTTTTGTAAATGACCCTTATTGTCTTCCAAAGCCCAAGATTGCAGGCAGGGCTAATACTGCCAAAATAGGTTGAAATTTGTTAAGCCGATTAGAGGAGCAGAACTCTAAAAACTTGTGTAAATGATAAACCTTCTAGAGAATGTTTGCATGGAACTATTACTACAAATATTTTTTTTTGTAGATATGTTATTATAGACCTATTTATACACTTATCTAGTTCTTGCATGCCATTTAATTATACTTTCATAACACAAAAAAAGATTTGTTTTCAAATAAGGGAAAATAAATTTAGGATACATATTACTGACACTTCTCAAAATTTGTAAAACACTTTTTAGGTATCAGGTTTGGTTATAAAACAGCTGGAAACTAACCAAAGAAAAAATGAAAATAAGTTGACGAGGTGGCGATGGACTGCTAATCCATTGTGCTCTGCATGCATGGGTTCAAATCCCATCCTCGTCGGGTGTTTTTGTAAATGACCCTTATTGTCTTCCAAAGCCCAAGATTGCAGGCAGGGCTAATACTGCCAAAATAGGTTGAAATTTGTTAAGCCGATTAGAGGAGCAGAACTCTAAAAACTTGTGTAAATGATAAACCTTCTAGAAAATGTTTGCATGGAATTATTACTACAAATAATTTTTTTTGGAGATGAGTGCTTTTAGACCTATTTATACACTCATCTAGTTCTTGCATGCCATTTAATGACAATTTCATAACACAAAAAAAGATTTGTTTTCAAATAAGGGAAAATAAATTTAGGATACATATTACTGACACTTCTCAAAATTTGTAAAACACTTTTTAGGGATCAGGTTTGGTTATAAAACAGCTGGAAACTAAACAAAGAAAAAATGAAAATAAGTTGACGAGGTGGCGATGGACTGCTAATCCATTGTGCTCTGCATGAATGGGTTCATATCCCATCCTTGTCGGGTGTTTTTGTAAATGACCCTTATTGTCTTCCAAAGCCCAAGATTGCAGGCAGGGCTAATACTGCCAAAATAGGTTGAAATTTGTTAAGCCGATTAGAGGAGCAGAACTCTAAAAACTTGTGTAAATGATAAACCTTCTAGAAAATGTTTGCATGGAACTATTACTACAAATATTTTTTTTTGTAGATGAGTGCTTTTAGACCTATTTATACACTCATCTAGTTCTTGCATGCCATTTAATGACAATTTCATAACACAAAAAAAGATTTGTTTTTAAATAAGGGAAAATAAATTTAGAATACATATTACTGACACTTCTCAAAATTTGTAAAACACTTTTTAGGGATCAGGTTTGGTTATAAAACAGCTGGAAACTAACCAAAGAAAAAACGGAAATAAGTTGACGAGGTGGCCGAATGGTTAAGGCGATGGACTGCTAATCCATTGTGCTCTGCATGCATGGGTTCAAATCCCATCCTTGTCGGGTGTTTTTGTAAATGACCCCTATTGACTTCCAGAGCCCAAGATTGCAGGCACGGCTAATACTGCCAAAATAGGTCGAAATTTGTTAAGCCGATTAGAGGAGCAGAACTCTAAAAACTTGTGTAAATGATAAACCTTCTAGAAAATGTTTGCATGGAACTATTACTACAAATATTTTTTTTTGCAATGTGTTCTTGTAGACCTATTTATACACTCATCTAGTTCTTGCATGCCATTTAATGGCATTTTTATAACACAAAAAAAGATTTGTTTTTAAATAAGGGAAAATAAATTTAGAATACATATTACTGACACTTCTCAAAATTTGTAAAACACTTTTTAGGGATCAGGTTTGGTTATAAAACAGCTGAAAACGAACAAAAAAAAGTGAAAATATGTTGATGAGGTGGCTGAGTGGTTAAGGCGATGGACTGCTTACCCATTGTGCCCTGCATGCATGGGTTCAAATCGCATCCTCGTTGGGTGTTTTTGTAAATGACCCCTATTGACTTCCAAAGCCCAAGATTGCAGGCAGGGCTAATACTGCCAAAATAGGTTGAAATTTGTTAAGCCAATTAAAGAAGCAGAACTCTAAAAACTTGTGTAAATCATAAATCTTCTAGAAAATTTTTGCATGGAAATATTACTACAAATATTTTTTTTTTGTAGATGTGTTCTTGTAGACCTATTTATACACTCATCTAGTACTTGCATGCCATTTAATGACATTTTTATAACACAAAAAAAGATTTGTTTTAAATAAGGGAAAATAAATTTAGAATACATAATACTGACACTTCTCAAAATTTGTAAAACACTTTTTAGGGATCAGGTTTGGTTATAAAACAGCTGGAAACTAACCAAAGAAAAAAAAATGGAAATAAGTTGATGAGGTGGCCGAGTGGTTAAGGCGATTGACTGCTAATCCATTGTGCTCTGCATGCATGGGTTCAAATCCCATCCTCGTCGGGTGTTTTTGTAAATGACCCCTATTGACTTCCAGAGCCCAAGATTGCAGGCACGGCTAATACTGCCAAAATAGGTCGAAATTTGTTAAGCCGATTAGAGGAGCAGAACTCTAAAAACTTGTGTAAATGATAAACCTAGATGTGTTCTTGTAGACCTATTGATGAGGTGGCCGAGTAGTTAAGGCTTAAGATGAGCGAATCGGGACAACCAAACCCGGTTTCGGTCCGAACATCGGGAAAAGTTCGGTTCGCAGCGAATTCGAACTTCACCGGGTTCGGCCGAACCCGGCTACATTTTTGCGCCTGCCAAATGTTAGATGTAAAATGGAGGATTTCACAATATCACCTAGCATCAGGCTACCCCATAATGCCTTGCAAACGGCTCTCCCAGCCAATCGGGAGGCAGCATAGGGTCGGGCTCAAGCCTGCAAAAAAAGTCTATGCACGGAGCTCAGCGGCCATTTTACAGAAAGGAGCTGTAGGGATAGCATCTCTGTGTACTTAGGGAAAGCTTTAGGAAGCTAAAAGCGAGGAATCCAGCAATCGAAGGGGCTCATCCACTACAGCGAGAACCTACTCTCAACATCAAAATAGCAATACAAATTCTCCATTTGCCAAGCCAGGGTGTGAATAAGCTTTTAGAAGGGGCTCATCCCCGGCCGTTAACATAACAATCCAACTTGCAATACAGGCAGCCTTTGTAGTACTACAACGCCCAGCATTCCCTGAGTGCACCGTGGCGTGGCTGATAGAAATTCTCATTCATTGCCATTTGCCAAGCCAGTGTGTGAATACGCTTTTAGAAGGGGCTCATCCCCGTTGCATTTAACTTGCAATACAGGCAGCTGAGGCAGCCTTTGTAGTACTACAACACCCAGCATTCCCTGAGTCAGTGCAGTGGCTGTTAGAAATTCTCATTCATTGCCATTTGCCAAGCCAGTGTGTGAATACGCTTTTAGAAGGGGCTCATCCCCGGCCGTTAACATAACAATCCAACTTGCAATACAGGCAGCCTTTGTAGTACTACAACGCCCAGCTTTCCCTGAGTGCACCGCGGCGTGGCTGATAGAAATTCTCATTCATTGTCATTTGCCAAGCCAGTGTGTGAATACACTTTTAGAAAGGGCTCATCCCCAGCCGTTAACATAACAATCCAACTTGCAATACAGGCAGCCTTTGTAGTACTACAACGCCCAGCATTCCCTGAGTGCACCGTGGTGTGGCTGATAGAAATTCTCATTCATTGCCATTTGCCAAGCCAGTGTGTGAATACGCTTTAGAAAGGGGCTCATCCCCGTTGCATCCAACTTGCAATACATGCAGCTGAGGCAGCCTTTGTAGTAATACCACGCCCAGCATTCCCTGAGTCAGTGCAGTGGCTGATAGAAATTCTCATTCATTGCCATTTGCCAAGCCAGTGTGTGAATACGCTTTTAGAAGGGGCTCATCCCCGGCCGTTAACATAACAATCCAACTTGCAATACAGGCAGCCTTTGTAGTACTACAACGCCCAGCATTCCCTGAGTCAGTGTGGTGGCTGATAGAAATTCTCATTCATTGCCATTTGCCAAGCCAGTGTGTGAATAAGCTTTTAGAAGGGGCTCATCCCCATTGCATCCAGCTTGCAATACAGGCAGCTGAGGCAGCCTTTGTAGTACTACAACACCCAGCATTCCCTGAGTGCACCGCGGCGTGGCTGATAGAAATTCTCATTCATTGCCATTTGCCAAGCCAGTGTGTGAATACGCTTTTAGAAGGGGCTCATCCCCTTTGCATCCAACTTGCAATACAGGCAACTGAGGCAGCCTTTGTAGTACTACAACGCCCAGCATTCGCTGAGTCAGTGCAGTGGCTGTTAGAAATTCTCATTCATTGCCATTTGCCAAGCCAGTGTGTGAATACGCTTTTAGAAGGGGCTCATCCCTGGCCGTTAACATAACAATCCAACTTGCAATACAGGCAGCCTTTGTAGTACTAAAACGCCCAGCATTCCCTCAGTCAGTGCAGTGGCTGATAGAAATTCTCATTCATTGCCATTTGCCAAGCCAGTGTGTGAATAAGCTTTTAGAAGGGGCTCATCCCCGTTGCATCCAACTTGCAATACAGGCAGCTGAGGCAGCCTTTGTAGTACTACAATGCCCAGCATTCCCTGAGTGAACCGCGGCGTGGCTGATAGAAATTCTCATTCATTGCCATTTGCCAAGCCAGTGTGTGAATACACTTTTAGAAGGGGCTCATCCCTGTTGCACCCAACTTGCAATACAGGCAGCTGAGGCAGCCTTTGTAGTACTAAAACGGCCAGCATTCCATGAGTGCACCGCAGCCTGGCTGATAGAAATTCTCATTCATTGCCATTTGCCAAGCCAGTGTGTGAATACGCTTTTAGAAGGGGCTCATCCCCGGGGTTTTGATTCAACTTGCTGCACTCCGGCAGTGAAATGTCTGGTAAAAAAAAGGTTGTGAAAGGATGGGGTAGAGGAAAAAACACCCATGCCGTGTCCTCTTCCAGTCCAAATGTTGGATCTGTTGGTGCCAGACCCAGTACCAGCATTTGTGGCACAAGACTTGTGCCCAGTTCCACTAGTAGCAGCAGCCATGTGCCTGCTGGTAGTAGTAGCAGTATCAGCAAGCCAGACTTGTCCATCTCCTCCGGTGGGCGGGTTACTTTAGACAATATGGCCATTGTGGACTGGTTGGCTGGCTTGCAGTCATCTCAGCAGGAAGACTCTGACGATCTGGCTTCAAGCCAGGTTTCGTTTTATTCCAGATCCTCTAGAGTTCCTTGGCACAGTGACAGTAGTAATATGGGTATTTCTAGCGTTTCCATTCCATCATCTATGTCTTCACTCCCCCTTCCTAGCGGGAAGCCATCATTCCTGAAAGTCCTAAGAGACATCTCCTTGGGTGCGAAGGAAGATACTGAACAACATAGTGATGATGATTTGTTTTCCGCGAGTCAGCCAACGGAGTGTGTTGCGGCGGTGGTGGAGGTGGAAGCGGTGTCAGAGACGCATAGCTGTGGTAGTGGGGGTGTTGGTGGTAGCCGTTGTGGCAGACGCAGTTTAGAGGGGGGGCATGGAGCCCGCCATGATGTCACATCACATTCACAACACAGTGACAGAAGTGGCGGGGATGATGAGGAGGGCTATGATAATGATGTTGTTTTAGACAGGACGTGGGAACCAGGTGATGAGGTGATGACGGCGTCAGGGGAGGAGGGTAGTAGTGGCGGCACTGACAGTGATAAACAGCCAAGCCAAGGTAGGGGCAGAAGTCAATCTGCAAAACGTTGCAGCGGTAGGGTCAGATCAGGAGCAGTTGACGGCGACACTGATGCTACTGGTGTAGGCTCCCGAAAAAAGCCTGCCAGACAAGGGGCAAGCTCGGGTGGTGGTGGTGGTGGACGTGGTACTACCTCTTTACGGTACTCTGCCGTGTGGCAATTTTTCTGTACCCTCCCGGAGGACGAAAACATGGCACAGTGCCGTATCTGCAAGCAGAAAAAAAGGCGTGGGCAGGGCAGCAATGTAGGAACTACTGCTCTACGTAAACACATGGAGCGGCATCACAAGGCCATGTGGGACAATCGACATGCCCCACCATCATGTACATCTAATGAAGACCCCTATGCCGCTGCTGCTCCAAGTCCCTGTCATCTAAGTAGTAGCCAGGCCTTATCCACCATGTCGTTGTCATCATCATCATCACTGTCATCTAGTGCTCCTCCTCCTCAGTTATCCATTACGGAATCGTTGTCCAATAAGCAACAATATATACCCAGTCATCCACTTGTCGTGTGGCTTAATTCACACCTGGCTAAGTTGTTGGTGGTGCAGTCGCTGCTGTACCACCTGGTCGACTCCGCCGGCTTCAAGCAATTGATGGCGTGCGCTCAGCCTAGGTGGCGAATACCTAGCCGCTATTACTTCTCCAAAACAGCTGTCCCTGCCTTGCACAAGCACGTGGAGGAAAAGGTGGGCCAGTCCTTGCAATTATCCGTGTGCAGCAGGGTTCATGCCACCATCGACACGTGGAGCAGCAACTATGGGCAGGGACAGTACATGTCTTTCACGGCCCACTGGGTCAATATTTTGCAGTCCGATGCACCACCGCAACAATGCCAGGCATTACCACCTCCACGCTTGTATCTTTCTGGTTCAACTCTGGACACCAGGCGCCTACCATCCTCCTCCTCCTACTCCTCCTCCTCCTCCTTGCCCTCCTCAATGGAGGTCTTCCCGTCCCCGACAGGACACAGCGTATATTCTACTCCTCCTCCCTCCTCTTTTCATAGGTGCAAGGTGAAGCGCCACAACGCTGTCTTACACCTGCTGAGCCTGGGCGAGAAAAGCCACACAGGGCAGGAGCTGCTGCTGTGCATCAAGGAGGAAATCGCACGCTGGCTGTCTCCTCTGAAACTCACACTGGGCAATGTTGTCTCTGATAACGGGAAGAACGTTGTGGCTGCACTGCGTCTAGGTCACCTGACACACGCTCCTTGCATGGCACATGTGATCAATCTGGTCATAACACGCTTCTTAAAGTCATATGTTGTTTTGAAGGGTGTGCTGGCCATGTCCAGGAGGGTTTGCGTTCGCTTTAGACGTTCGTATGCATTTAAGCACGCCCTCCTGGACTTGCAGCGTCAAAACAATCTCCCACAATACAGCCTGATTTGCGACGTTCCAACACGCTGGAATTCCACCCTGCACATGTTGGACCGTCTGTACGAACAGCGGAAAGCCGTGAATGATTTCCTGATGCAGCAGACGGGCAGCGTTTGGAGCCAGTGTAATTACAAGCTCAGGCACTGGCAGCTGGTTAGAGACGCATGTCGCGTTTTGAAGCCCTTTGAAGAGGCCACACGATTTGTGAGCCGTGACGCTAGCGGAATGAACGATGTTATGCCGCTGATATTCATTATGGAGCAAATGCTCACAGCGATGATTCAGCAAAGGATGGAGGAAGGATCACTTCTGGCTATGGATGTTGAGGAGGAGGAGAAGGATGAGGATGAGGAAACAGGACCTGAAGAGGAGCTGTATTTGGAGATGGAATCACAGGAAGGGATAGGGGACGAGGCAGCCGCAAAACATGACAGTGATGGTGATGATGAGTCTGACGACGACCTTGATGATGGACAACGATGGCAGTATGGGGCGGAGATGGAACCAACCGGGCCCTCTGAAACGCTGGCCAGGATGGCGAGCTGTATGCTTCGTTACTTGCACGCTGACTGTCGTATTGTTAGCATGAAGCAAAGAGATGAGTACTGGATAGCCACACTTTTAGACCCTCGGTATAAAGCCAGAATGGGGGAGTATTTTGCGCCTTCTGAGAGGGAGGCAAAATTGGCTTATTATCGAGAGAAGCTATGCAGCCAGCTTGTCACGGCTTTCAAACGGCAAACACCTGCTGCAAGCATGTCTGACCGGGGGGGCCACTCTCCGCTCCCCACTGTCTCATCGTTCCACCGCCTCTGGCAGAACTACCTCTGCAATAGGCGGCAGCAGCAGCAGCAGCCAATTCAGTTTGGAAAATATGATGACAACATTTTTACATCCAATAACCCGACCTGACACACATCGTAGTCACCAAACGGATGTTCACCATCACCAGGTCCAGCACCTAAACAACCAGGTTCACTTATACCTGGACTGTGCCCTTTCTCCGTCAAAAATCCTGATCCCAGACCCCATGGACATCTGGGTCAGCAGATTGGATCATTGGCAAGAACTGGCCCAGTTTTCCATGGGTGTATTGTCTTGTCCAACCTCCAGTGTAGCGTCAGAGAGGGTATTCAGCGTGGCAGGGTGCTTCGTCACTTCTAAGCGAAAAAGATTGTCCGCCAACAGCTTGGAAAATCTCACGTTTCTGAAAATGAATCAAGTGTGGATCGGTGAGGATTTTAAAACCCCTGTGCCTGATGCCACTGATTAGATCTGACATTGCTGCTGCTGCTGCCGCTGCCGCCTGCTACTGCCGCCTGCTACTACGGGATTCTGTCCTGTCCACTCTTTTTTTAATGTGCCGCTGTTGGTGCTGCTTCTACTTCTACCACCAATCCACCCCCAGTGCCATCTGCTACAAGCAGGCCTGCCCCACCACAGGGCTTTGTCCTGTGACTGTCCAGTCTCTTTTAATGTGCTGCTACTACTACTACTACTACTACTACCACCCTTGCTGTCCGCTGGCTACCTCTACTACCACCAATACACCTCCACAGCCGTCTGCTACAAGCAGGCCTGAGGCCTGCCCCACCACAGGGCTTTGTCCTGTGACTGTCCAGTCTCTTTTAATGTGCTGCTACTACTACCACCACCACCCTTGCTGTCTGTTGGCTACCTCTACTACCACCAATACACCTCCACTGCCGTCTGCTACAAGCAGGTCTGAGGCCTGCCCCACCACAGGGCTTTGTCCTGTGACTGTCCAGTCTCTTTTAATGTGCTGCTACTACTACCACCACCACCCTTGCTGTCTGTTGGCGACCTCTACTACCACCAATACACCTCCACTGCCGTCTGCTACAAGCAGGCCTGAGGCCTGCCCCACCACAGGGCTTTGTCCTGTGACTGTCCAGTGTCTTTTAATGTGCTGCTACTACTACCACCACCCTTGCTGTCCGTTGGCTACCTCTACTACCACCAGTACACCTCCACTGCCGTCTGCTACAAGCAGGCCTGAGGCCCGCCCCTCCACAGGGCTTTCTACTGTGACTGTTCAGTCTCTTTTAATGTGCTGCTACTACTGCCACCACACTTGCTGTCTGTTGGCTACCTCTACTACCACCAATACACCTCCACTGCCGTTTGCTACAAGCAGGCCTGAGGCCTGCCCCACCACAGGGCTTTGTCCTGTGACTGTCCAGTCTCTTTTAATGTGCTGCTACTACTACTACCACCCTTGCTGTCCGTTGGCTACCTCTACTACCACCAATACACCTCCACTGCCGTCTGCTACAAGCAGGACTGAGGCCAGCCCCACCACAGGGCTTTGTCCTGTGACTGCCCAGTGTCTTTTATGTGCTGCTACTACTACTACCACCCTTGCTGTCTGTTGGCTACCTCTACTACCACCAATACACCTCCACTGCCGTCTGCTACAAGCAGGCCTGAGGCCAGCCCCACCACAGGGCTTTCTCCTGTGACTGTCTTGTCCACCCTCCAGTGTAGCGTCAGAGAGGGTATTCAGCGCGGCAGGGGGCTTCGTCACCCCTAAGCGAACAAGATTGTCCGCCAACAGCTTGGAAAATCTCACGTTTCTGAAAATTAATCAAGCGTGGATCGGTGAGGATTTTAAAAACCCTGTGCCTGATGCCACTGATTAGATCTGACATTGCTGCTGCCACTGCCGCCTACTACTGCCGCCTGCTACTACGCGATTCTGTCCTGTCCACTCCTTTTGTAATGTGCCGCTGTTGGTGCTGCTACTACTTCTACCACCAATCCACCCCTAGTGCCGTCTGCTACAAGCAGGCCTGCCCCACCACAGGGCTTTGTCCTGTGACTGTCCAGTCTCTTTTAATGTGCTGCTACTACTACTACTACCACCACCCTTGCTGTCCGTTGGCTACCTCTACTACCACCAATACACCTCCACTGCCGTCTGCTACAAGCAGGCCTGCCCCACCACAGGGCTTTGTCTGTGACTGTCCAGTCTGTTAATGTGCTGCTACTACTACTACTACTACCACCACCCGTGCTGTCCATTGGCTACCTCTACTACCACCAATACACCTCCACTGCCATCTGCTACAAGCAGGCCTGAGGCCTGCCCCACCACAGGGCTTTGTCCTGTGACTGTCCAGTGTCTTTTAATGTGCTGCTGCTACTACTACTACCACCCTTGCTGTCTGTTGGCTACCTCTACTACCACCAATACACCTCCACTGCCGTCTGCTACAAGCAGGCCTGCCCCACCACAGGGCTTTGTCTGTGACTGTCCAGTCTGTTAATGTGCTGCTACTACTACTACTACTACCACCACCCGTGCTGTCCATTGGCTACCTCTACTACCACCAATACACCTCCACTGCCGTCTGCTACAAGCAGGCCTGCCCCACCACAAGGCTTTGTCTGTGACCGTCCAGTCTGTTAATGTGCTGCTACTACTACTACTACCACCACCCCTGCTGTCCGTTGGCTACCTCTACTACCACCAATACACCTGCAGTGCCGTCTGCTACAAGCAGGCCTGCCCCACCACAGGGCTTTGTCCTGTGACTGTCCAGTCTCCTATAATGTGCTGCTACTACTACTACTACTACTACTACTACTACTACCACCACCCGTGCTGTCCGTTGGCTTTAATGTGCTGCTGCTACTACTACTACCACCCTTGCTGTCTATTGGCTACCTCTACTACCACCAATACACCTCCACTGCCGTCTGCTACAAGCAGGCCTGAGCCTGCCCCACCACAGGGCTTTGTCCTGTGACTGTCCAGTCTGTTTTAATGTGCTGCTACTACTACTACCACCCTTGCTGTCTATTGGCTACCTCTACTACCACCAATACACCTCCACTGCCGTCTGTTACAAGCAGGCCTGCCCCACCACAGTCTTCTTTTAATGTCCTCTTTTTATCTTGGGGATTGTAAAATTCTGCCACAGTTTATTTTCCACATCTTTTGTTCCAAAGGAAGCCTTGGCTTGATATTCCATGTTGTCTGTGTCTGCCTAGTAACCGACGCCGTTCCTCATACACAGTAGTGACAGCACCATCCGCAGTACCTCTGACAAGTCTCAGAAAAAAAACCACAGGGCTTTGTCCTGTCCACTCGTTTTTTTATTGTGCTGCTGTGCTGTTGATGCAGCTACTACTACCACCACCACCCGTGCTGTCAGTAGTCCACCACCACCACTACTACCAGTCAACCACCACCAATCCACCCCCAGTGCTGTCTGCTACAAGCAGGCCTGCCCCACCACAGGGCTTTGTCCTGTGAGTTGTGACTGTCCAGTGTCTTTTAATGTGCTGCTACTACTACCACCCTTGCTGTCCATTGGCGACCTCTACTACCACAAATACACCTCCACTGCCGTCTGCTACAAGCAGGCCTGAGGCCTGCTCCACCACAGGACTTTGTCCTGTGACTGTCCAGTCTCTTTTAATGTGCTGCTACTACTACTACCACCCTTGCTGTCTGTTGGCTACCTCTACTACCACCAATACACCTCCACTGCCGTCTGCTGCAAGCAGGCCTGAGGACAGCCCCATCACAGGGCTTTGTCCTTTGACTGTCCAGTGTCTTTTAATGTGCTGCTACTACTACTACCACCACCCTTGCTGTCCGTTGGCTACCTCTACTACTACCAATACACCTCCACTGCCGTCTGCTACAAGCAGGCCTGCCCCACCACAGGGCGTTGTCCTGTGACTGTCCGTGTCTTTTAATGTGCTGCTACTACTACTACCACCACCCTTGCTGTTTGTTGGCTACCTCTACTACCACCAATACACCTCCTCTGCCGTCTGCTACAAGCAGGCCTGCCCCACCACAGGGCTTTGTCTGTGACTGTCCAGTCTGTTAATGTGCTGCTACTACTACTACTACCACAACCGTGCTGTCCGTTGGCTACCTCTACTACCACCAATACACCTTCACTGCCGTCTGCTACAAGCAGGCCTGCCCCACCACAGGGCTTTGTCTGTGACTATCCAGTCTGTTAATGTGCTGCTGCTACTACTACTACTACTATCACCACCACCCGTGCTGTCCGTTGGCTACCTCTACTACCACCAATACAACTCCACTGCTGTCTGCTACAAGCAGGCCTGGAGGGCTTGTGAAAAGCCATTGCTTGTTGCTTTTACATCCATGTATGGATGAACCCCGGCAGGCATCTGCCAATAAAAAGGGTACATTTTTGGAGGGCTTGTCAAAAGCCATTGCTTGTTGCTTTTACATCCATGCATGGATGAACCCCGGCAGGCATCTGCCACCATAAAGGGTAAATTTTTTAGGGCTTGTCAAAAGCCATTGCTTCTTCTTTTACCACCTTATATGTATGAACCCTGGCAGGCATCTGCCGCCAAAAATGGTTAATTTTTGTACCTTTTTTAACAATGCATTAAGCATACAACATGCACAAGTGCAGTGGTTTCTGTTAGTTATCACCGTGTCCCATCCGTTTTCCTATAGCCATACATGTTGGCGTACCTTTGACACTAACTTTGCCTTAAAGACAGCTCAAAAGTACTTGGATACACTCATGGGTGACCTAAGAGTGTTATACAGGGCTTCTAGGGCTTTTAAACAGTGTTATACACGATTTTTAGGGGCTTTCTTGTATTACAGGTTCGGTCAGAACTAGTTCTTTCCGAATCAAACTTTTTCATGAAATTCGGCGAACTAGCCGAACCGAACTTTTCATGAGCACGCTCATCTCTAGTTAAGGCGATGGACTGCTAATCCATTGTGCTCTGCATGCATGGGTTCGACCTATTGATACACTCATTTAGTTCTTGCATGCCATTTAATAACATTTTTATAACACAAAAATAGATTTGTTTTTAAATAAGGGAAAATAAATTAAGAATACATATTACTGACACTTCTCAAAATTTGTAAAGCACTTTTTAGGGATCAGGTTTGGTTATAAAACAGCTGGAAACGAACAAAAAAAATGAAAATAAGTTGATGAGGTGGCTGAGTGGTTAAGGCGATGGACTGTGCTCCATTGTGCTCTGCATGCATGGGTTTAAATCCCATCCTCATTGGGTGTTTTTGTAAAAGACTCCTATTGACTTCTAAAGCACAAGAATGCAGGCAGGGTTAACACTGCCAAAATAGGTTGAAATTTGTTAAGCCGATTAGAGGAGCAGAACTCTAAAAACTTGTGTAAATGATAAACCTTCTAGAAAATGTTTGCACGGAACTATTACTACAAATATTTTTTTTTGTAGATGTGTTCTTGTAGACCTATTTATACACTCATCTAGTTCTTGCATGCCATTTAATGACATTTTTATAACACAAAAAAAGATTTATTTAAAAAAAAGGGAAAATAAATTTAGAATACATATTACTGACACTTCTCAAAATTTGTAAAACACTTTTTAGGGATCAGGTTTGGTTATAAAACAGCTGGAAACTAACCCAAAAAAATAATGAAAATAAGTTGATGAGGTGGTCGAGTGGTTAAGGCGATGGACTGCTAATCCATTGTGCTCTGCTTGCATGGGTTTGACCTATTGATACACTCATCTAGTTCTTGCATGCCATTTAATTAAATTTTTATAACACAAAAAAGATTTGTTTTTAAATAAGGGAAAATAAATTTAGAATACATATTACTGACACTTCTCAAAATGTGTAGAACACTTTTTAGGGATAATGTTTGGTTATAATATAGCTAAAAACTAACCACAAAAAAACAGAGATTAAGTTCACAAATTGGCCGAGTGGTTAAGTCGATTACTGACACTTTTTAGGGATCAGATTTGGTTATAAAACAGCGGGAAACTAACCAAAATAAAAAGGAGAATAAGTTGACGAGGTGGCCGAGTGGTTAAGGCAATGGACTGCTAATCCATTGTGCTCTGCGTGCATGGGGTTGAATCCCATCCTTGTCGGGTGTTTTTGTAATGTACCCCTATTGACTTCTAAAGCCCAAGTTTGCTGGCAGGGCCTATAATGCCAAAATAAGTTGAAATTTACTAAGCCAATTAGAGGAGCAGAACTCTAAAAACTTGTGTAAATGATAAGCCTTCTAGAAAATGTTTGCATGAAACTATTACTACATAGAATTTTCTTGTATACACTCAAGAAACAGAGTATAGAGCCAAGTATATATCAAAAGAATAATTATTTTTTTATTAAATACATATAACAACAAACATGTTAAAAATGTACATGAGTGGAGAGACTCTTTATGGTATGAACACAGGTAAATAGGAAAACCAAGTGTGTAAGTCCTTATATTGATGACATATGAATGGGGCAGTGTGCTATCGTATATAATGTTAGTTGTTTGAGTGTAGACTGTTTTGTTAAGGACAAGAATGTCCAGAGAGTGGTTTCTACAGTAAAAATACTCCTAACCTTAATTATTCAGATAGCCTTACCCATATTAGTAGTCCTGGTAGCCTGGATACCTATGTGTAGAACCCTGACGCGCGTTTCACGATATCTGCTTAATTAGAATCTAATTAAGTGAATGTTTCCACGTCCATAGGTTTACGGCGCATATCCATCCTCGCGACCAGAAGTGTGGCATGCCCCACATCCGGTCTCTAGTGCTGCAGCGCATATCCTGGTTCCTGACGCATACCAGGAATTCCAGACATGCGCACCACACTATAGGAGGCTCGGACGGGGTCAGCGACAGTCCCAGTCACGTGCGTATGGAGCGCGCTCCCCATAGGACGATGAGAAGAAGGAGAAGGTAAGTGTCTACATGTCAATATGTATTTGTAACGTAACACAGAACCGCCAATTTCACATGTCCTCAACCAAAAATTCCAAACATAAATAAGTGTACAGTCAATAATCTGTGTATTAAAACAACAAAAATGTGTGTAAATATAATAACACTTGGTATCCTAATTTTAAACTGTTTCTAATTACAGACATTGTGAAGGGAAGATTTTTTTGAAAAATTCATATATTATCAGTGCAATATATTTATATTACTTTATAAGACCACGTAAAGATACAAAATGTAGCGTGGAAAAGGAACATTATAAAAAAAAAAAAAAAATTTTCTAACCCCTTCCCGCTCAGGTCAGTGCTATTACGTCGCGCTGGGCACATCATTCACGCTTAGCTCAGTAATAGTACTGACCTGAGTAAACACGGCGCCATTTAATCCCGGCGCGTGCTTGAGCTGTGATAACTGCTGTTTCTGACAGCACGCTATCACAGCTCAATACTCCGGGACCAATTGAAGTGGTCCCGCCCCGGCGATCGCTGCTATTGGTTAGTCAGTGACGACTAACCAATAGCAGGGATCGAACACATCATTTCATGCCCCAGACTCCACATCCTGCCGCACCCGCCCTGAACTTCTCTTTTGGCGTAGGAGAGTTGTTCAGAGCGGTTGTGTAGGAGAATTGTGAAAAGAAAACTTCAAAAAAACCTTCCACTTCCCACATCTGTCCTCCTCCTCCTTGTGTTCCCCTTGTCACCCCCGTTTTTGGTCAGTGATCTATCACTGACCACTTCTTAGTCTTCAGGGCCACATTTTTTGGTCCCTGCGGATTATTTCTTTTATTTTTTTCTTTATAAAATACAAAAATAAAATAAAAATATATAAAAATGTATTAAAATTGTAAATTTTTTTTTAGAAAGTTATCATCTAGCTAGTTTAGTATTAGGGTTAGTTTGTGTCAGGGAACCATCAAAAAGCATAGTGAGGTTTAGTGTCAGGGAATTTAGCACCAGGAATCCGTCACCGTAGTTAGTTTTAGCGTTAGGGATCTATCACTGTAGTTAGCTTTAGTGTCAGGGAAGCTCGGAATACTCTAGTTTAGGCTTAATGTCAGGAACCCGTAACCGTAGTTAGGCTTAGTGTCAGGGAATTTCGGAATAATCTAGTTAGCTTTAGTGTCAGGGAATCGTCGCCGTAGATTGGTTTAGCGTTAGGGAAGTTAAAAAAAAATCTATTTAGCTTTAGTGTTAGGAACCCTCGCCCTAGTTAGCTTTAGTGTCAGGGAAGGCCACTTGTTCTCTAAAAAAAATAAAAAAAATTAAAAAAGTAGCATCCTTTTGGTTATAGTTAGGGATTTTTTTTTGAGTTTTTGTTGCTGTATACGTAATACACGTGTCTAAGCACACAAATTACACGTGTCACACAAATAATAAAAAAGATGTCCCAAAGGTCATTTTCTGCCGAAGAGGCCTATGCATTCCTTGCCTCCGACACAGACTCGTCGGATGGTGAGACTCTTTTTTATTTGTCAACCTCCTCATCTAGTGATGAAGAGGAGGGACCACCTAGGAGATGTCCCAGGACCACCCCCACACTTGAAACCCCCGAGAGAAGTAACCCCGTCGCTGTTGAAGCCCCAGAGCGAAGTGACCCCATATGGCCATGTCCAGGATGCATTATGAGGCAATACTTTGCTTCTTACATTATGCTGATAATGAGCAGTGCCCACCCCGAGATGACCCCAGTTTTGACCGTTTATATAAACTGAGACCCCTATTAGACCATTTCAGTGCCCAGTTTGCCCAAGCATACAACCCCGAGAAGTGTATTTCCATTGATGAGTCCATGGTACATTTTTAAAGGGAGGCTTCAATTCCGCCAGTACCTGCCAAGTAAGAGGGCAAGGTATGCCGTGGAGATGTATAAGCTGTGCGAGAGTGCATCAGGGTATACCTACAAATTTAGGATATATGAAGGGAAGGACAGCAGTATTCAGCCCCCAGAATGCCCCCGATAACTGGGAATTAATGCAAAAATTGTTTGGGATTTGGTGCACCCACTGCTGGACCAGGGTTACCACCTCTACCTGGATAATTTTTATACCAGCGTCCCACTCTTCAAGTGCCTCGCTTCCAGAAGTACTGCGGCATGCGGCACTGCTAGAAGAAACCTGAGAGGCCTCCCTAAGACTCTGCTTGGGCAAACACTCAGAAGGGGTGAGAGCAGGGCAAATTCTAGCAGCAACATATTGTGCGTCAAGTACAAGAACAAGAGAGATGTCCTTGTATTGACAACAATACATGACCACTCCAGTACCCATGTAACTGTACGAAGTACCAGTACAGAGACCCTCAAACCAGACTGCATCCTGGACTACAATAGGTACATCGGAGGGGTGGACTTGTCAGATCAAATCCTGAAACCCTACAGCGCCATGCGGAAATCAAGGGTCTGGTATAAGAAGCTGGCCGTGCATATCATATAGATGGCATTGTACAATGTGTATGTGCTTCATCGATGTGCAGGCCAGAGGGGAACTTTCCTGGAATTTCAAGAGGTGGTTATCAAAAACCTAAACTTTAGGGACCAGGAAGGGGGGGCACCCAGTACTTCTGGAAGCGAGGCCACACGCATCGTACCAGGGCAACACTTTCCAGGAGAAGTTCCCCAAACTGGCAAGAAGGGAAAGAATCAAAAGAGTTTTGAGACACTGAAATGGCATATATATAAAGAAAATAGCGAATCTCACGCTGCATCACCTGCTGCACAATACCTTTTAGACAATACCTGTGGGGTCAAAATGCTCACTACACCTCTAGATGAATGCCTTAAGGGATATAGATTTTAAAATGGGGTCACTTCTTGGGGGTTTCTATTGCTTTGTTACCTCTGGGGCTTTGCAAATGCGACATGGCACCCGAAACCCAATCCAGCAAAATCTGGATTCCAAAGAACACATAGCGCTCCTTTCCTTCTGAGCCCTCCCATGGGCCCAAATGGCGGTTTATCACCAAAAATGGGGTATTGCCACACTCAGGACAAATTGGGCAACAAAATGGAGTGTTTTATTCCTTGTGAAAGTAAGAAATTTTGAGCTAAAACTACATATTATTGGAAATAATGTCATTTTTTTTAATTCACAGCCCAATTCAAATACACGCTGTGAAAAAACTGTTTGGTCAAAATGGTAACAACAACCATAAATAAATTCCTTGAGGGGTGCAGTTTCCGAAATGGGGTCACTTCTGGTGGGTTTCCATTGCTTTGATACCTCTGGGGCTCTGCAAATGCGACATGGCACCCAAAAACCAATACAGCAAAATCTGGATTCCAAAGAACACATAGCGCTCCTTTCCTTCTGAGCCCTCCCATGGGCCCAAACGGCCGTTTATCACCACAAATGGGGTATTGCCGCACTCAGAACAAATTGGGCAACAAAATGGAGTGTTTATTCCTTGTGAAAGTAAGAAATTTTGAGCCAAAACTACATATTATTGGAAAAAATGTCATTTTTTTTAATTCACACCCCAATTCAAATACGCGCTGTGAAAAAACTGTTGCGTCAAAAAAGTAACAACAACCATAAATAAATTCCTTGAGGGGTGCAGTTTCCAAAATGGGGTCACTTATGCTGGGTTTCCATTGCTTTGATACCTCTGGGGCTCTGCGAATGCGACATGGCACCCAAAAACCAATACAGCAAAATCTGGATTCCAAAGAACACATAGCGCTCCTTTCCTTCTGAGCCCTCCCATGGGCCCAAACGGCCGTTTATCACCACAAATGGGGTATTACCGCACTCAGTACAAATTGGGAAACAAAATGGAGTGTTTTATTCCTTTTGAAAGTAAGAAATTTTGAGCCAAAACTACATATTATTGGAAAAAATGTCATTTTTTATAATTCACAGCCCAATTCAAATACGCGCTGTGAAAAAACTGTTGGGTCAAAATGGTAACAACAACCATAAATAAATTCCTTGAGGGGGTGCAGTTTCCAAAATAGGGTCACTTCTGGTGGGTTTCCATTGCTTTGATACCTCTGGGGCTCTGCAAATGCGACATGGCACCCAAAAACCAATACAGCAAAATCTGGATTCCAAAGAACACATAGCGCTCCTTTCCTTCTGAGCCCTTCCATGGGCCCAAACGGCCGTTTATCACCACAAATGGGGTATTGCCGCACTCAGTACAAATTGGGCAACAAAATGGAGTGTTTTATTCCTTTTGAAAGTAAGACATTTTGAGCCAAAACTACATATTATTGGAAAAAATGACATTTTTTTAAATTCACAGCCCAATTCAAATACGCGCTGTGAAAAAACTGTTGGGTCAAAATGTTAACAACAACCATAAATAAATTCCTTGACGGGGTGCAGTTTCCAAAATGGGGTCACTTCTGGTGGGTTTCCATTGCTTTGATACCTCTGGGGCTCTGCAAATGCAACATGGCACCCAAAAACCAATATAGCAAATTCTGGATTCCAAAGAACACATAGCGCTCCTTTCCTTCTGAGCCCTCCCATGGGCCCAAACGGCAGTTTATCACCACAAATGGGGCATTGCTGCACTCAGGATAAATTGGCCAACAAAATTGAGTGTTTTATTCCTTGTGAAAATAAGAAATTTTGAGCCAAAACGACATATTATTGGAAAAAAATTCATTTTTTTAAATTCACAGCCCAATTCAAATACGCGCTGTGAAAAAACTGTTGGGTCAAAATGGTAACAACAATCAACCATAAACTAATTCCTTGAGGGGTGCAGTTTCCAAAATGGGGTGACTTCTGGTGGGTTTCCATTGCTTTGATACCTCTGGGGCTCTGCAATTGCAACATGGCACCCGAAAACCAATCCAGCAAGATCTGGGCTCCAAAGAACACACAGCGCTCCTTCCCTTCTGAGGCCTCCCATGGGCCCAAACGGCAGTTTATCACCACAAATGGGGTATTACCGCACTCAGGACAAATTGGGCAACAAATTGGGGTATTTTATTCCTTGTGAAAATAAGAAATTTTGTGCCAAAACTGCCTCTTATTGGAAAAAATTACATTTTTTTTAATTCACAGCCCAATACAAATAAATTCTGTAAAAAAAAACTGTGGGGTCTAAATGGTCACAACACCCATAAATAAATTCCTTGAGGGGTGTAGTTTCCAAAATGGGGTGACTTCTGGTGGGTTTCCATTGCTTTGATACCTCTGGGGCTCTGCAATTGCGACATGGCACCCGAAAACCAATCCAGCAAGATCTGGGCTCCAAAGAACACACAGCGCTCCTTCCCTTCTGAGGCCTCCCATGGGCCCAAACGGCAGTTTATCACCACAAATGGGGTATTACCGCACTCAGGACAAATTGGGCAACAAATTGGGGTATTTTATTCCTTGTGAAAATAAGAAATTTTGTGCCAAAACTGCCTCTTATTGGAAAAAATTAAATTTTTTTAAATTCACAGCCCAATTCAAATAAATTCTGTGAAAAAAGTGTGGGGTCTAAATGGTCACAACACCCATACATGAATTCCTTGAGGGGTGTAGTTTCCAAAATGGGGTCACTTCTGGTGGGTTTCCATTGCTTTGATACCTCTGGGGCTCTGCAAATGCGACATGGCACCCAAAAACCAATACAGCAAAATCTGGATTCCAAAGAACACATAGCGCTCCTTTCCTTCTGAGCCCTCCCATGGACCCAAACGGCAGTTTATCACCACAAATGGGGTATTGCCGCAGTCAGAACAAATTTGGCAACAAAATTGACTTTTTTATTCCTTGTGAAAATAAGAAATTTTTAGCCAAAACTACATATTATTGGAAAAAATGTCATTTTTTTAAATTTACAGCCTATTCAAATACGCGCTGTGAAAAAACTGTTGAGTCAAAATGGTAACAACAACCATAAATACATTCCTTGAGGGGTGCAGTTTCCAAAATTAGGGTCAAAATTGGGAATTCCTACTGTTTTTGCACCTCAACCCCTCTTCAAACCTGGCATGCTGCCTAAAATATATTCTAATAAAAAAGAGGCCTCAAAATGCACTAAGTACTTCTATGCTTCTGTGGCTTGTGTTTTAGTCCACGAGCGCACTAGAGCCACATGTGGGACATTTATAAAAACGGCAGAATCTGGACAATACATATTTAGTATTGTTTCTCTGGTAAAACCTTCTGTTCTACAGAAAAAAATTGAATAAATTTGAAATTCAGCAAGAAAAATGAAATTTGTAAATTTCACTTCCACTTTGCTTTAATTCCTGTGAAATGCCTAAAGGGTTAAAAAACTTTCTAAATGCTGTTTTGAATACCTTGAGGGGTCTAGTTTTTAAAATGGGGTGTTTTATTTGGGTTCCTAATATATAGGCCCCTCAAAGCCACTTCAGAACTGAACAGGTACCTTAAAAAAAGGCTTTTGATATTTTCCTAAAAATATGAGAAATTGCTGTTTATGTTCTAAGACTTGTAACTTCCAAGAAAAATAAAAGAATGTTCAAAAAATGATGCCAATCTAAAGTAGACATATGTGAAATGTGAACTAGTAACTATTTTTGGTGGTATAACCATCTGTTTTACAAGCAGATGCATTTAAAATTCAGAAAAATGCTATTTTTTCTAAATTTTCTCTAAATTTTGCAATTTTTCACGAATAAACAATGAATATATAGACCAAATTTTACCACTAACCTAAAGCCCAATGTGTCACGAAAAAACAATCTCAGAATCGCTTGGATAGGTTTAAGAATTCCGACGTTATTACCACATAAATTGAAATATGTCAGATTTGAAAAATGGGCTCTGAGCCTTAAGGCCCAAACTAGGCTGCGTCCTTAAGGGGTTAAAGTATATTGAGGAGCATAGGTGTAGACGCAAATATGCCTCCCACATAAGCTCAGCATTTAAATTAATATGAATACAAAATAGTGCAAACAAAAGGATAAATTAACCACAGAAATTTAGAGTCGTCTGTAAAGGACAGACGGCAAAGGGTGAATATTCACAAAATAAGGGGAGAGAAATGGCAGGGATTTGGCACATCACAAATTCATATCTTCCGTATACGACATATTTACCGTGATCCATATTATAGAAGAACATCTGGGTTTTAGGTTTTTGTTTCAAGTATGTGGGCACAAAAAGTATAGTCAACTGGTACAACAAATACCTATTTGAAAAAAAATATTATATTAGTGCGAGACACACAAATAATAAAAAGGGATTGAAATAGAAAACTGGTAAAAGGTGGTTAAACTTATTAATTAAAAGGGAGCGAAACTAAGTTTATCGATAAGTCCAGATGGTGTCATGGACCCCAGTTGGACAATCCATCTGCACTCTTTCTGTGCCAAGACCTTTTTCATGTTGCCCCCCCTGATGCCACAATGTATACGCTCAATGCCACAGATTTTTAGAGATTTTGGATTACATCTGTGGTACAATTTGAAGTGCCTTGGTAGGGTTCTCAGCTCTGTGAGATCATCTATGGCACTCGCTCCAACAATATTCCTCACGTGTTCTCTTGTACGTACGCTTAACTCCCTTGACGTCAGACCTATGTATACCTTCGGAAACCCACACACAGCATAGTAGATTATATGCGTAGGGCTACAAGAGATATAGTCTCTAATATTAAAAGATCGGGTACCATCCACTGTTTCAAATTTTGTTGCCCTACTGATATTCAGGCATGTAACACAATTACCGCATGGGCAGCAGCCTACCCTTTGTCCACGTGATCCAAAATAGTTCCCTTTTTTTGGCAAATAATTGCTTTTTACTAAAAGATCTCCAAGATTTCTGCTTCTCTTGGCCATCATCAATGGTCTTTCACCAAAGCAAAGAGCCAGGGCTGGATCAGATCTTAGAATGGACCAGTGTCGCCCTAGAATTGTCCGCATTTCCTCCCATTGATTATTATAGGTGGTAATAAACCTTATGGCCGTTTCTCCTGTTCTATGGGTTTTGGTTCTTAAAAGATCAGTACAGGGTGTATTTTTAACTCTACGGTATCCTGCTTTGATAGATATTTTACTGTATCCCCTGTCTTTGAATCTATGTTTAAGATCCGCAGATTGTTGTTCAAATAGATGGTCAGTGGAGAAGATCCGCCTCATCCTGAGGAACTGACCAACTGGGATGGCTTTTACTGTAGACGGTGTATGGGAGGAAGAGGCATGTAGCAATGAGTTGACAGAGGTAGATTTACGGAAGACATCCATTTGAAGGAATCCATACTCGTCAGAAAAGATTAGAATGTCCAAAAATAAAATTTTCTGTCTGTGAAAGGTATATATCAGTTTGACATTAACCTGATTCACGTTCAATTGTTGCATGAACTTTCTCAACTCACACAAATAGAATATAGTCTATGTAACGGAGCCAGCACTGCACATGGTCAGCGGCGCGAGCGCCATCTCCATGAAAAACCAGCTTCTCCCAGAGACCGAGAAACAGGTTCGCAGTATTGGCCCTGCCTGCAGACTTGGGCATTGGAAGTCAATAGGGGTACATTACAAAAACACCCAATGAGGATGGGATTCAAACCCATGCATGCAGAGCACAATGGATTAGTAGTTCATCACCTTAGCCACTTGGCCAACTCGTCAACCAATTATTTTTTTTTGTGGTTAGTTTGCAGCTGTTTTATAACCAAACCTCATCCATAAAAAGTGTTTTACAAATTTTGAGAAGTGTCAGTAATATGTACTCTAAATTTATTTTCCCTTATTTAAAAACAAATCTAAAAACTTGTGTAAATGATAAACCTTCTAGAAAATGTTTGCATGAAACTATTACTACAATGATTTATTTTTGTGTAGATGTGTTCTTGTAGACCTATCTATAAACTCATCTAGTTCTTGCATGCCATTTAATTACATTTTTATAACACAAAAAAAGATTTGTTTTTAAATAAGGGAAAATAAATTTAGAATACATATTACTGACACTTCTCAAAATTTGTAAAACACTTTTTAGGGATAAGATTTGGTTATAAAACAGCTGCAAACTAACCAGAAAAAAAGCAGAGAATGAGTTGATGAGTTGGCCAAGTGTTTAAGGCAATTCACTGCTAATCCATTGTGCTTGGCATGCATGGGTTCAAATCCCACCCTCGTCAGGTATTTTTGTTATGGAGCCTTATTGACTTCCAAAGCCCAAGTTTGCAGGCAGGGCCAATACTGTCAAAATAAGTTGAAATTTGCTAAGCCAATAAGAGGAGTAGAACTCTTAAATCTTGTGTAAATGAAAAACCTTCTAGAAAATGTTTGCTTGGGACTATTACTACAAAGAATTTTTATTTCTGTAGACCTGTTCTTGTAGACCCATTTATACACTCATCTAGTTCTTTCATGCCATTTAATTATATTTTAATAACACAAAAAAAGATTTGACTTTCAAAAAGGGAAAAGTAATTTAGAATACATATTACTGACACTTCTCAAAATTTGTAAAACACTTTAGGAATCAGGTTTGGTTATAAAACAGAGGGAAACGAACAACAAAGAAAGAGAACAAATTGACGAGGTGGCCGAGTGGTTTGTTTGATGGACTGCTAATCCAATGAGCTCTGCATGTATGGGTTTGAATCTCATCCTTGTCAGGTCTTTTTGTAATGTACCCCTTTTGACTTGCAATGCCCATGATTGTAGGGCAGGGCCAATAATGCTAAAATTTGCTAAGCCGATTAGAGGAGCAGAACTGTAAAAACGTGTGTAGATGATAAACCTTCTAGAAAATGTTTGCATGGGACTATTATTACAAATAAATTTTTTGGTGTAGATGTGTTCTTGTAGACCAAGTTATATACTTATCTAGTTCTTGCAAAAGACAAAAAAAAAAGATGTGATTTTCAAGAAGGGAAAAGTTATTTAGAATACATATTACAGACAATTTTTAAAATTAGTAAAGCACTTTTTAGGAATCAGGTTTGGTTACAAAACAGCTGGAAAAAAAAAACAAGCCGAGTGGCTAAGGCAAAGGACTGCTAATCCATTGTGCTCTGCATGCATGGGTTGGAATACCCTCATGATCTTGTCTTTTTGTAATGTAATGTACCCCTATTGACTTCCAAAGCCCAAGTTTGCAGGCAGGGCCAATACTGCCAAAATAAGCTGAAATTTGCTAAGCTGATTAGGGGAGCAGAACACTAAACATGTGTGTAAATGATAAACCTTCTGGAAAATGTTTGCATGTGATAATTACTACAATGAATATTTTTTTTGTGTAGATGTATTCTATATATTTATACACTCATCTAGTTCTTGAATGCCATTTAATTAGATTTTTATAACACAAAAAAAAGGATTTGATTTTCAAAAACGGAAAAGTAATTTTGAATACATATTACTGACACAAAAAGGTGTCGTAACTGCAAAAATTTTTTATTGATTTGTTACCATTTACTTGTAACTTAGTATTCAGAAAATGTTATGTTTTGCGGCAATAAAAAACCAAAAACAGCATAAATACATTTTAAAAAGAACTCTGATAACACTTTGGGTGCATATTTGGGCCTAGTAGATCTGTGCACTTAACCCCTTAAGGATGCAGCTTAATTTGGGCCTTAACTCGTTAGAGACCGTCAATATGCCTTTTCACGTTGGCCACTAATGGACTTTATTCTGATGCATAAGCCTTTTTACGGCACTGCATCAGAATAAATAAACAGAGTAGGGAGCTGTCAAATCTCCCTGTTCTCAGCTGCCAAAGGTAGCTGAGGGCTTGGGGCATTCCTGATCGAACGTGTGAGATCGATATTAGTATCAATCTCACCTGTTTAACCCCTCAGATGCGGCACTCAATAGCGTGCACTGCATCTGAGTTGTTTTGGAGAGAGGGAGGGAGCTCCCTCTCTCTCCCACCGACACCTGGCGATAAGATCGTTGAGTATCTGTGTCTCCAATGGCAGCTGGGGGCCTAATAAAGGCCCCCAGGTCTGCCTGTAGTGAATGCCTGCTAGTTCATGCCGGAGGCATGTCCTAGCAGATGCCTTTCCGTTTTAAACGGACAGGCAGTAATACACCACAATGCAAAAGTATTGCAGTGTATTATAATAGTGATCGGATGATCGCATATTAAAGTTCCCTAGTGGGACTAGTAAAAAAGTAAAAAAAAAGTTTCATAAAGTTAATTTTAAAAAAAATGTGAAAAAAAAAATTAAAAACCCACCTTTTCCCCTTACAAACTGCTTTACTATTAAAAAGCCAAAATAAAGTAAAAAAAGTTAAGCATATTTGGCATCGCTGCGTCCGTAACGACCCATAATATAAAGCTATTACATTATTTAACCCACACGGTGAACTCTGTAAAGAATTAAATAAAAAACTATGGAAAAATTGCTGTTTACTGTGATCCTGACTTAAAAAAAATGTGATAAAAAGTCATCTACTCCAAAATGGTACCAATAAAAACTACAAGTCTTACCGCAAAAAAAAAGGCCGTATACAACTGCAGTGGCGGAACAATAAAAAAAGTTATGGCTCTTCAAATATGGAGACACAAAAACAAATAATTTTGAAAAAAATTTGTTTTTACTGTTTAAAAGTAGTAAAACATACAAAAACGATTCAAATTTGGTATTGTTGCAATCGTAACAACCCGCTGAATAAAGTTATTGTGTTATTTATACCACACGGTAAACGGTGTCGATTTGGGACGTGAAAAAGTGTGGCGAAATTTCAGTTTTTTTTCTATTCCCCCAAAAAAAAGTTAATAAAAGTTAATCAATAAATAATATGTACCTCAAAATGGTGATATTAAAAAATACAACTTGTTTCGCAAAAAAAAGCCTTATACAGCTATGTAGACGCAAAAATACAAAAGTTATAGGTCTTGGAATGCAACGATGGAAAAACGTAAAAAATACCTTTGTCATTAAGGTTTAAAATAAGGCTCAGAGCCCATTTTTCAAATCTGACATTTTTCACTTTATGTGTTAATAACTTCGGAATGCTTTGTCCTATCTAAACGATTCTGAGATTGTTTTCTCATGACACATTGGGCTTTATGTTAGCGGTAAAATTTTGTCGATACATTGAGTGTTTATTTGTGAAAAATAGCAAAATTTTGAGAAAATGTTAAAAAATGTGCAGATTTTATTATTTAAATGTATCTGCTTGTAAGGCAGACGGTTATACCACACAAAATAGTCACCAATTAACATTTCTTATATGTCTACTTTAGATTGGCATCTTTATTTGGACAATTATTTTATTTTTCCAGGACGTTATAAGGCTTAGAATACAAACAGCAATTTTTCATATTTTCAATAAAATTTCAATAAAATTTCAAAAGCCTTTTTTTTTATCTACCAGTTCAGTTCTGAAGTGACTTTGAGGGGCCTATGTATTATAACCCCCCAAAAACACCCCATTTTAAAAACTAGACTCCTCAAAGTATTCAAACCAGTATATATAAAGTTTCTTAACACTTTAGGCGTTTCACAGGAATTAAAGTAAAGTGGAGGTGAAATTTGAAAAATAAATTTTTCTTGCAGAAATTAGATTTTAATCTGTTTTTTTCTGTAACACAGAAGGTTTTTTTTTACCAGAGAAACAGCACTAAATATGAATTGGCCAGATTCTGCAGTTTTTAGAAATTTGCCACATTTGGCTCTAGTGTGCTAGTGGCCTACAACACAAGCCCCAGAAGCAAAAAAGCACCGCGTGCATTTTGGGGCCTGTTTTTAATTTGAATATATTTTAGGCACCATGCTAGGTTTGAAGAGGTCTTGTGGTGCCAAAATAGTAGAAATCCCCCAAACTGACCCTGTTTTAGAAACTAAACTCCTCAAGGAATTAGGCCTCATTTACACGAGCGTATGCGTTTTGCGCGCGCAAAAAACGCTGCGTTTTGCGCGCGTATGCATGGCGTATGCACTGCGTATACGCAGCCTTGTTGCGTTTTAAACGCGCAAAAGGCATTTGACAGCTCCGTGTGTCATGATGCGCGGCTGCGTGATTTTCACGCAGCCGCCATCATAGAGATGAGGTAGTCGAGGCCCGTCACTGTCCAAGGTGCTGAAAGAGCTAACTGATCGGCAGTAACTCTTTCAGCACCCTCGACAGTGAATGCCGATCACAATATACACCAACCTGTGAATAAAAAAAGACTTTCATACTTACCAAGAACTTCCTGCTTCCCCCAGTCCGGTCTCCCGGCCGTTGCCTTGGTGACGCGTCCCTCTCTTGCCATCCGGCCCCACCTCCCAGGATGACGCCGCAGTCCATGAGACCGCTGCAGCCTGTGATTGGCTGCAGCCTGTGCTTGGCCTGTGATTGGCTGCAGCTGTCATTTGGACTGAACTGTCATCCCGGGAGGTCGGACCGGAGTTATCGGTAAGTCAGAACGTCTTTTTTTTTTTACAGGTTCATGGATTTTCGGAGCGGAAGTCACTGTCCATGGTGCTGAACCAGTTTAACGCTTTCAGCACCGTGGACAGTGACTGTCTCCTGACGTCGCGTACCCGAACATTTTTTACCGGTTTCGGTCAAAACGAGTTTGGCCGAACCCGGTGAAGTTCGGGGCGCTCATCTCGAATTTGACACTCCGTTTGGATGTTTGTAAACAGAAAAGCACGTGGTGCTTTTCTGTTTACATTCAGGAGTTTGACAGCTCTTGCGCGAATCACGCAGTTCGCACGGAAGTGCTTCCGTGCGGCATGCGTGGTTTTCACGCACCCATTGACTTCAATGGGTGCGTGAGTGCGCGAAAAACGCACGATTATAGAACATGTCGTGAGTTTTTTTCTGCGCACACGCAATGAGCGCAATTCACGCATCGTCTAAACAGCCCCATTGACTAATATAGGTGCGTACGACATGCGTGCAAAGCACGCGCGTCGCACGCGCGTATAATACGTTCGTGTAAACGAGGCCTTAATTTATTGGTGTTGTGACCATTTAGACCCCACAGTTTATTCACAGAACATATTTGAATTGGGCTGTGAATTAAAAAAAACATATTTTTTTCCAATAATATGTAGCTTTTGCTCAAAATTTCTTATTTCACAAGAAATAAAATACCCCATTTTGTCCAATTTGTCCTGAGTGGGATAATACCTGATTTGTGGTGATAAACTGCTGTTTGGGCCCGTGGGAGGGCTCAGAAGGAAAGAAGCGCTATGTGTTCATTGGAGTCCAGATTTTGATGGATTGGTTTTCGCGTGTCATGTCGCATTTGCAGAGCCCCAGAAGTATCAAAGCAATGGAAACCAACCCCATTTTGGAAACTACACCCCTCAAGGAATTCATGGGTGTTGTGACCATTTAGACCCCACAGTTTTTTCACAGAACTTATTTGAATTGGGCTGTGAATTAAAAGAAATTAACTTTTTTCCAATAATATGCCGTTTTAGCTCAAATTTTCTAATTTTCACATGAAATAAAATACCCAATTTTGTTGACCAATTTGTCCTGAGTGCGGAAATACCCCATTTATGGTGATAAACTGCTGTTTGGGACCATGTGAGGGCTCAGAAGGAAAGGAGCGATATTTGTTCTTTGGAGTCCAGATTTTGCTGGATTGGTTTTCGGTTGCCATGTCGCATTTGCAGAGCCCCAAAGCAATGGAAACCCCTAAGAAGTGACCCCAGTTTAAAATCTACACCCCCTTAAGGCATTCATCTAGAGGTGTAGTGAGAATTTTGACCCCACAGGTATTGTCTAAAAGGTAATGCGCAGCAGATGGTGCAGTGTGAGATTTGACATTTTCTATATATGTATGCCATTTCAATGTCCAATATATTGTGCCCACCGGAGATATACACCCTATAAATTGTAATGTGGGTTCTCCAGGGTACGGCAATACCCTACATGTGGCTGTTATCTGCTGCTTGGGCACATGGCATTGCTTAGAAGGACCACCATTTGGCCTACTGGAGCTTTTCTGGTACTAAGTCGTGAATCAAGAAGCCCCTGAGGTACTAGTTCAGTTTAAGCCCCCAAGAAGTGACTCCATTTTAAAATCTACACCCCTTAAGGCATTCATCTAGAGGTGTAGTGGCACGCAGGGTTCGTGGACCCACTGGGACGTACCGCCTTGGCGGTATGGCAGCTGGCAAACAGGGCGCAGGTTAAAGTCTATAGTTCGTATAGGGTACCTGTGGCAGCTCGGACAGTAGCAAGGCAGGCTCGGCTGGGACTAGGCAACAGGCAGACGTCAGGTGTGGTGTAGCAGGACAGGCGTGGTATAACAGCACAGCACGAATCTAGCTCAGCACGGCACATGACCAGGATAGCATGGGATACAGGGAACAGGAACAGGAACACACTAGGAGACCATCGCATAGACAAACTTAGGGTATGACCACAACGCTCAGGCATAGAAGCAAGGGGCTGAACCCTTCTTATAGTCCAGGGCACTCATGGACTGATACTTCATTAAAGTCTGGTGCGCGCGCTGCCCCTTTAAGAGCAGGCACGAGCGAGGTGAGTGGAAGTGAGGGCTGGCATTTCCTGAGGAGGAGATTGGGGCCAGCGCTCGCCGACCCATGGCTGCGGTCGTCAGGGGAAGAGTGAATCTGATGGCCCGCAGCCACGGACATGACATGTAGTGAGCATTTTGACCCCACAGGTATTGTCTAAAAGGTAATGCGCAGCAGATGGTGCAGTAAGAGATTTGCAATTTTCTATATATGTATGCCATTTCAGTGTCCAATATATTGTGCCCAGCATGTGCCACTGAAGCTATACACCCTATAAACCCTATAAATTGTAATGTGGGTTCTCCTGGGTACGGCAATACCCTACATCTGGCTGTTATCAGCTGCCTGGGCTCACAAAGGAAAGAACAGGGGGATATGCTGTGCGGAGTGCATCAGGGTAAGTAGAACTTGGATAAATTGAAAATTAAGGGATGTATGATACATTTTAAAACACTCTTTCATACAGAGCCCTGATTTTTCAGGACACGTGTCACATTGATATATTGTGTCCTTCCTCTTATAGCAGACTTTGCACCTCTTTTGACTTTTTCCCTTCTTGCCAGTTTGTGGAACTTCTTCTGGAAAGTGTTGCCCTGGTACTATGTGTGTGGCCTCGCTTCCAGAAGTACTGGGTTCCCCCCTTCCTGGTCCCTAAAGATTAGGTTCTTGATAACCACCTCTTGAAATTCCACGAATGTTCCCGTCTGGCCTGCATATAGATGTAGCACCTACGCATTTTACAATGCCATCTGTATGCTGTACATAGCCAGTTTCTTATATCACACCCTAGATTTTCGCATGGAACTGTAGGGCTTCAGGACTTGATCTGACAAGTCCACCCCTCCCATGTACCTATTGTAGTTTAGGATGCAGTCTTGTTTGGGGGTCTCTTACTGGTACCTCGTATGGGTACTGATGTGGCCATGTATTGTTGTCAATACAAGGACATCTCTCTTGTACTTGACACACAATATATTGCTAGAATGTGCCCTGCTCTCACCCCTTCTGTTTGCCCAAGCAGAGTCTTAGAGAGGCCTCACAGATTTCTTCTAGCAGTGCCGCATGCCGCAGTACTTCTGGAAGTGAGGCATTTGAAGAGTGGGACGCTGGTAAAAAATTTTTCCAGGTAGAGGTGGTAACCCTGGTCCAGCAATGGGTGCACCAAATCCCAAACAATTTTTGCAATAACACCCAGTAAGGGGGTACTGAATACTGGTGTCCTTCCCTTCATATATCCTAAATTTGTAGGTATACCCTGATGCACTCGCGCACAGCTTATACATCTTCATGCCATACCTTGACCTCTTACTCGGCAGGTGCTGGCGGAATTGAAGCCTCATTTTAAAATGTACCATGGACTCATCAATAGAAATACCCTTCTCGGGGTTGTATGCTTGGGCAAACCGGGCACTGAAATGGTCTAATAGGGGTCTCAGTTTATACAAACGGTCAAAATTTGGGTCATCTCGAGGTGGGCACTGCTTATTATCAGTATAATGTAAGAAGCGAAGTATTGCCTCACAACGCATCCTGGTCACGGCTATAATGTACATCGGGGTGTGGTATAAGAAAAAGCCTTTTTTTTTTCAGTTCAGTTCTAAAGTAACTTTGACTGGCCTATATATTGGAAACCCCTATCAAACACCCCATTTTAGAAACTAGACCCCTCAAAGTATTCAAAAAAGCATTTGGAAAGTTTATTAACCCTTTAGGTGTTTCACAGGAATTTAAAGCATAGTAGAGGTGAAATTTACATATTTCATTTTTTTGTCAGAAAATCCTTTTTTTAATAAACAAATCAACTAATGACAACAGATTTTTTTTAGAAGTAAAAAACTCAAAATGCAAACTCAAATTTTTATGCACAACAGAGATCAAAACATTTTAACGGTTGTAAAGAGAACTAAAATGGTAATTTGTTGAATTTGCTGCATCAAGTGGTCATATTTACAGAAATCAAAAGCTCTTTCAATCAAAAAAAACTTAACAGGCCAAGTTACATGTTAACATAGAACCCCTTCTTTGATATCACCTTCACAATTCTTGCATCCATTGAATTTGTGAGTATTTGGACCGTTTCTGCTTGAATATCTTTGCAGGATGTCAGAATAGCCTCCCAGAGCTTCTGTTTTGATGTGAACATCCTCCCACCCTCATAGATATTTTGCTTGAGGATGCTCCAAAGGTTCTCAATAGGGTTGAGGTCAGGGGAACATGGGGGCCACACCATGAGTTTCTCTCCTTTTATACCCATAGCAGCCAATGACACAGAGGTATTCTTTGCAGCATGAGGTGGTGCATTGTCATGCATGAAGATAATTTTGATACAGAAGGCACGGTTCCTCTTTTTGTACCACGGAAGAAAGTGGTCAGTCATAAATTCTACGTACTTTGCAGAGGTCATTTTCACACCATCAGGGACCCTAAAGGGGACTACTCGCTCTCTCCCCATGATTCCAG
Organism: Rhinoderma darwinii; assembly: GCF_050947455.1. Taxonomy (NCBI): domain Eukaryota; kingdom Metazoa; phylum Chordata; class Amphibia; order Anura; family Rhinodermatidae; genus Rhinoderma; species Rhinoderma darwinii. The sequence goes on from NC_134689.1 coordinate 416,066,741, forward strand.
CCCAAAACATGACTCCGCCACCTCCTTGCTGACGTTGCAGCCTTGTTGGGACATGGTAGCCATTCACCAACCATCCACTACTCCATCCATCTGGACCATCCAGGGTTGCATGGCACTCATCAGTAAACAACACGGTTTGAAAATTAGTCTTCATGTATTTCTGAGCCCACTGCAACCATTTCTGCTTGTGAGTATTGTTTAGTGGTGGCCGAATAATAGCTTTATGCATACCTGCAAACCTCTGGAGGATCCTACACCTTGAGGTTCGCGGGACTCCAGAGGCACCAGCGGCTTCAAATACCTGTTTGCTGCTTTGCAATGGCATTTTAGCAGCTGCTCTCCTAATCCTATTAATTTGTCTGGCAGAAACCTTCCTCATTATGCCTTTATCTGAACGAACCCATCTGTGCTCTTAATCAGCCACAAATCTTTTCACAGTACGATGATCACGCTTACGTTTTCTTGAAATATCCAATGTTTTCATACCTTGTCCAAGGTATTGCACTATTTCACGCTTTTCGGCAGCAGCGAGATCCTTTTTCTTTCCCATATTGCTTGAAACCTGTGGCCTGCTTAATAATGTGGATCGTCCTTCTTAAGTAGTTTTCCTTTGATTGGGCACACCTGACAAACTAATTATCACAGGTGTCTGGGATTGATTACAATGATCCAAAGAGCCCTAAGACACAATACCATCCATGAGTTTAATTGAAAAACTAATAATTAAATGTTTATAACACTTAAATCCAATGTGCATAACAATTTGGAACACGGTGTATTCCATTTTTCTTCTGTACAGAAGGTTTTACCAGAGAAATGCAACTCAATACTTATTGCCCAGATTCTTCAGTTTTAAAAAATATCCCACAAGTGGCCCTAGTGCGCTAATGGACTGAAGCACCGGCCTCAGAAGCAAAGGAGCACGTAGTGGATTTTGAGGCCTCCTTTTTATTAGGCACCATGTCCGGTTTAAAGAGGTCTTGTGGTGCCAAAACAGTGGAATCCCCCCAAAAGTGACCCTATTTGGCAAACTTAACCCCTCAAGGAACTTATCGAGGGGTATAGTGGGCATTTAGATCCTACTTGTTTTTTTGCTGCATTTTCTGGAATTTGGTTGTGCAATTGAAAATCTAATTTTTCCGATAAAAGGTACAAATTTTTAATTTGGAGAGGGAATAAAGGAGAAAAAGCACCCCAACATTTGTAAAGCAATTTCTTCCGATTACGGCAATACCCTATATGTGGTCATAAACTGCTGGTTGGACAAACGACAGAGCTCAGAAAGGGAGTGCTATTTGGCATGTAGATTTTGCTGGATTGGTTTCAGGGTGCCATGTGCAGGGCTTCTGAGGTACCAGTACATGGGAAACCCCTTAAAAGTGACACCATTTTGGAAACTAGACCCCTTGAGGAATTCACTATAGTTTTCATGGGGTGTATGCGACTTTTTGATCGGTTTTTATTCTATATTTCAAGAGGCGTGGTGACTAAAAAATAGCAATTCTACTATTGTTTTTTATTCTATTTTTTTTACAGCGTTCACCGTGCGCTATAAATGACATATTCACTTTATTCTGCGGGGCGATACGATTACGGCAATACCATATGTTTATAGTTTTTGTTATGTCTTATGGCGTTTGTACAAAAAATAATTTTAAAAAAAAAATCATTTACTTTTTGTGTTGCCTTATTTTAAGAGCCATAACTTTTTTATTTTTTGATCAAGAAAGCCGTGTGTGGTCTTGTTTTTTGCGTACCGAATTGTAGTTTTGATCAGGACCATTTTTAGGTACTTGCGACTTTTTGATCTCTTTTTATTAAATTTTTTGGGAGGTGAAGTGACCAAAAAATTGTGATTCTGGTACGGTTTATTATTTTCTTTTATGGCGTTCAAAATACTTTTGTAGTTCAGGCCATTATGGACGCGGCAATACTTATTTATTTTTATTAATAATAATGGACTGATAAGCAAAAAAGGAGGATTTTCACTTTTATTACTTTTAAGACTTTTTTTTTCTTATTTTTACACAATGTTTTTTTTTACTTTTTTACTTTGTCCCACTAGAGGACTTGAGGGCAGGAGGTCCTGATCGCTATTCTAATACACTGCACTATATGCGTAGTGCAGTGTATTTGAGCTGTCAGCTACTCGCTGACAGCAAGCGTATTGGGTCCTGACTTTGTCAGGACCCACTAGCCTTTCGTAGATGGCATAGCCGGATGACATTATTAGGTGCCTTGTTGCCATAGCAGCTATCGCTGCCCACTATCATGTAGCAGACTGTCGATGGTGGTATAATCCCTATGAAGACGGAATTGCTATTGAACGTGGCTTCTAAGGGGTTAATCATTGGGGACACTGCGATCGGTCCCCGCTGAAGTAGCTGTGGCAACTGCTGTACGAGACAGTTGTCACAGCTCCTGTATGTGTGGGGAGGACGGCCAAATGGCCGTTCCTCCCGTGACGTATTGCTAGGTCATGGAGCGCAAACGATACAGTTACCATGACCTAATAGTATGTCCAGGAGCGGGAAGGGGTTAAAGAGGCTCTTTCACCAGTTTAATAATTCCCCATCTCCTAACTAATCTAGTAGGCACTATGATGCTGATAACTACAGTGTGATTTGTTTTAAATAAACGTTTATTATATGGAAGGTTATGAGCATTTTTTCTAGATATGCTAATGAGGCTCTATAGCCAAATATGAGGTGACTTTTTCTTTTCACTCTGGGCGGTATAATGTTTTCTGCATGGCGCTGTCCAATCAGCTTCTCCCCCTTCCCTGTGCGGCAACACAGTGTTATCTTATAGTATACAGCTTCCATTCCTGATACTGTATTCACTGGCGATATCTCTGGTTCTGTCACAGCTAGAACTGCGATAGAACTATTGACAGAGCCAAATTTGACCAAATTGCAGTACCAGGAATATTATCTGTCTTACAAGCATATTTGTTTAAATTTAGAAAAATTCTAACTTTTCCAAATTATCTCTTTAATGCTCTCTACAATTTAGATTATATCAACTACATTTTACCACTAAAATAGAGTATAATATGTCACAAGAAAACAGTCTCAGAATCACTTGGATAAGTAAAAGAATTCCAAAGTTATTACCACATAAAGTGACACTATGTAAAAAAAAAAAGGGTTGTGTCGTTAAGATAGTAAAATATAAAAATGTAACTTCAGAGTGGCTGTGTCTTTAAGAGGTTAAATATATAAGCTTCAAAAATAATATAATTTAGGCACAGCAGACAATATGTAAATGTCATATTTATTCATTTTCCTATCATAGGGGGGCACACTGATCTGTATTGGAGTTGTTGAATGGTTTCAGTTGTGTCACAATAGTAGGGAATAATGAGCACAGGGATGTGGGGGGCACAGCATAGTTACCAAAACAAAGACCACTCTCTGCACCGAACACCCCATACAGACCCGTTCCTTATATATGCCATTTACACAGGCCTGTTCCATACAACTCACAATAAATAATTTTTATTGATTTTTTACCATTAACTTGTAATTTAGATTAATACATTTTAAATAGACCTCTGATAACACTTGGGGTTAATTTTTTGGTCTATCAGTGCACTTAAATAGGACCAAATTGCAATACCAGGCCCCCTGACCACTCCTTACTTAACCCCTTCCCGACCTACCATGTGTCGGCACATCATGGGGAGGGGATGAGGTTTGGCGCCGAGCCCGCTCCATACACTGCAGGTGTCAGCAGCTGACACTCTGCTCTAACGGCCAGAAACAGTGATTGCACTGTTCCTGGCCATTTAACTAATTCAATTCTGCAGTTAACTCATCCATGTATTGCAGTGTACTGTACCAGCGATCTACTGATTGCTGGTTCAAGTCCCCTAGGGGAACTAATAAAATTTGTAAAAAACAAAAGCATTAGGGTACGTTCACACGGCAGCCTCCGTTAGGTCTGAAATTATGGAGCTGTTTTCAGGATAAAACAGCTCTGGAATTTCAGACGAAATGGCATGTGCAGGCACTTTTTGCTGCGTCCATTACGGACGTAATTGGAGCTGTTTTTCCATGAAGTCAAGGGAAAACGGCTCCAATTACGTCTCAAGAAGTGACAGGCACTTCTTTGACGCGAGCGTCTTTTTTACGCGCCATCTTTTGACAGCGGCGCGTAAAAAAAAATTACCGTTGGCACAGAACATCGTAAAATTCATTCAAATGAAGGGGAAGAAGTTTGCTGCCGCTTTGGGGCTGAATTTTCGGATGTAATTCGGGGCTAAAACGTCCGTAAATAGGGTGTGTGAACCCAGCCTATGATACATTTTCAGAAGTGTAAAAGAAAAATCGTTCTGGCACTTTGTATAATGGGGACAGTGACTGGCACTTTGTATGATGGGACAGTGAATAGCACTTTGTATATTGGGGCATGTTTCTGGTATTTTGTATGTGCTAAAAACAACTCCTCCATGTCTGAACTGCTGTCCGTTCTGCACACAGCGGTTACTCTGGATATTAGCTGGAGGTCATAATAAGGGTACTTGACTATGTGCAATAATATTTCATTTTTTTTTAATAGGAGACATAGTCAGTGTGGCCAGCAGCTGTCAGTATCAGTCAGTGATGATTACTCCTGATCCTAGAGAAACCAGCAGTAGAAGACTGGGGTCGGTAAGAAATGCGAATTTTACATTGGAGAAGGGGGCTGTGATTTACATGTACGGGGGGCATGTGACTGACACTTATGTGGAAAGCATTGTATAATGGAGAAAGTTACTGGTACTTTGTATAACGGGGATCGTAACTGCACTTTGTATAATGTGGACAGTGACTGGTACTTTTTATAATGGAGACAGTGACTGGTACTTTGAATAATGGGGATAGTGACTGGCACTTTGCATTATGGGGCATGTTCCTGGAAATTTGTAAGTACTACATAAAACGTATCCATATCTCCCCTATACAAGTTCTTCTTTATTTTCCCAATTCTCTATCACGTTCTATAGATATCTGCTGTAAGCTCCGCAACTCTGACATTTTTAAAATGCAAACCCCAGAAAAGTATTTATTTTAATGAGTAACTAGTGTTACAACTTTGGCAGTAGTGGTCAACTAATGGTCTCATTTTATAGATCCTATCAAAACTTGTGTCCTGTGGGGGTGGGCAGTGACTGTTGTCGTTTTAGCGCAGGAACTTCAAATCATGTCCTGTCCATTATTGTGTGGTAAAAGGGGGTGTTACATAAAATATTAGGGGACCAATAGTCTGTAATACTTGTTTCTTTTTTTTTTTAGACCAAATCTCCAATTCCAATTTTGTCACAGTTTTGTAACAGTTTGCTCAAGGAAGTAACTAAGCCCGTACATGAAGAATAAATCTTATTTGTAGAGGTAGTTAACCAATAAAACCATTAGAATATATTTTGGGTCGATATATCATCAACTTAGCTTTCCAAGAAATCAGAAAATGTCTGATTTTATAAAATCTAAATTTTTCAGAGTGTGGCATGGAATAAGAGTTCTGAACATATTCCCGAAGTTTTGACCCACCAAAAAAATCTCTTAAATGATAGAACCTTTTAAAAATTCACCTGATGGGAATTAGGGACGTACAAATAGATAAACATGATAGGGGAGTGATTAAGAGTACCTGATACTAATATAAAGTGACCATCAGGATCTGAGAAAACAGTAGTTGTAATAAAGGGGAGAGTTTGTGCCATCCAGATCCCCGCTTCTCTTTGTATGGAAGATGCTCTCGCTAGGAATCAATTAATGGGTAAAATTTTGTAAATATATTACATTAAAAAAAAACTCATTAACCAGGAATATAACAAAGTCCTCACATATGGCAGACGTGTAACCACCAATGCTACAGATGTCAATAGTTACCGCTCAGGTGAGAGTTTTGTAAGTCGGCATATAAGCAACTTTTACATAACAATAAATCTGATTGGTTACTCCAGAAAACTTCTCCATGTATCGTTAATTCCAAATCTTCTAAACTTTCATCCATAAATAACATCTGGAACTTTTCTGTAAGCACCTCCACTCCACTCCAATATTTTTCTTTTTTTTTCTTTTTTTTTTATAGAGAGTAAACATTTTGGAACATGTGGTAGCGTGGCTGAGTGGACTAAGGCACTGGATTTAGGCTTCTGTCTCTCTGGATGTGTAGGTTCAAATCCCACTGCTGCCAAACTTTTTTGGGTAGCACGTTATAATCTCTTCATACAACCTGATTTGTTACCGGGTTGACAGCTGGGAGATGAAGTTTGGGTTAAAAACACACAAATAACACAAATCTTCTTTCAGTCCATTCTCTGCAGCAGAAGCAGCCGTCTGTCGGGTAAGGAGCAGTATACGCAAGACATATTTGGGTATAATTCATCTGTTTAAAGGAACAGTGTCAATACAAATAATTTTTTTATATGTTAAAGATGTTAGTGCTTTAATAAAAACGTTTATTTTCATTTGTGTGTTTGTGTTTTACTGTTTCTTATTTTTACACTTTTTTCTTCCCTATGGGGGCTGCCATTTTTTGTTCCATTTCTGTGTGTGTCGATTAACGACACACACAGACATGGAGTACGGCAGCCACAGTCCCATAGGGACTGCGAACGGCTCCCGTCCCATTGACTGCCGTGTACGGCGTCTGTGTGGGAACTGCGCATGCGCCGCTCCCACACAGTCCTATTCGAAATTGGCGCCATCCGGCGCCATTTTCCTGTGGACCGGAAGTCGCGGCCGGACAGTAATATTACTACTTCCGGTCGCGGCTTCCGGACTTGTGCACATGGAACAGCGGCAGCAAAGGGAGCGGACGGGCCGGAGGGAGCCGCGGCGGCAGGAGCAGGTAAGAGATTTCAATGTATGTTAGTGTTTGTGTGTGTTTACTACTGTATGTAAACCTACTACACTGTGGGTTACCTCAAAAAATGGCGACACACAGTGTAGGAGGTTAAACCTTTCAAACCCCTCGTTTATCCCGGCACTAGCCAGGATAAAGGAGGGGGGGATGCTGAGAGCTCACTAGAGCGAGGGCTTTTAACCCAATGTTGCAATGCTGCAATTTTGGGAACTAGCTCCATCTAGTGACCAAAAATGGGTAGTATTATAAATTTGAATTAATTTATAATATTTCCTGACTATTTCCTGACTCGTGAAAAAAATAAAAAAAATTTGAACCATGTTTAATCACCCACACACTAAATGTTTAATTTAAAAAAAAAAAACATGTTTTTCTGGCAACACATTCCCTTTAACAAGGGTCTGTGCACAGATGTATACTTACGTCATAGCCGGGTAGGGGAAGCATGGAGCGGGCTATCCGGCTGAGCCCGCTCCATACAACTTTACTGTAATGTGTGAAATCCCACTGTAGCACGATCCCACACCTTTAACCCCTTAGATGTCGCGCTCAATAGCAACTAAGGCATTAGAAAGATTGAGGCGATTCCATCTGACAGCAATCCCCCTCCCCCCCCCCCCGTGCGACATGATCAAGTGGTGCCGATGGTTGTCATGGCAGCCTGCAGGCCTAAGGAATTCCCTAGGTCTACCTCTTTCTAAATTACAATATACTGCAAAACATTAGTATTGCAGTGTATAGTGCACACAATCCAACAATCGCTTTTTCAAGTCCCCTTGTAAAATATCTAAAAACTATATAAATTTAGTATCGCCGTAATTATATCAATATTTTTTTTAGCCGTATGAGGGCTTTGTTTTTTGTAGGACGAGTTGTAGTTTTTCACAGCACCATTTATTGTACCATGTAATGTACTGGGAAACTGGAAAAAAAATCTATGTGGGGGGAGAAACGCTTTTATTTTTATAAGTCCCTTTAGGTTTCCTGGAACCAGCATTTGCTTGCACGCAGTGGCGTAGCTATAGGGGTCGCAGTTCTGACTGGGTCCCTAAGACTGGGGGGCCCACAGGGCCACTGTTGCCACACAGTATTGACTGCGCTGGTTCCGCTTCCAAATGTATCTGCGTCCTCAGGATGCAGATACAGTTCAATTCAATGCTGGAGCCTTGCTCCAGCATTCACTGTGCAGTGAGCGGCTCAGAGCAGGCAGGCGTGATGTAGTGTGTAGCTATGGGGGAATTATACTATGTGGGGATATGCCAGGGTCAGCTATGCCGAGCATTATACTGTGGAGGCATCCATGGGGACTGTCAGGAAGGTGGCAGGGCATAGGTGTGGACAGGGGTCTGGTGATGTTGGGGAGGGGGCCCAAGCTGAATTCTAGCACCAGAGCCCATGAGCCTTTAGCTATGCCCGTGCTTGCACAATATATTCCAATACCTATGTTTTACAGTATATTGTCCTTCTGACAGGCTGCCGGCGGCAAGTTAAACATACAGCCGATACCTTTGTTCTCTGCCCGTGACCCCGCTCCATACACTCCCACCCGACCTCCACTTTACATATATATATATATATACTGCCGTTCAAAAGTTTGGGGTCACCCAGACAATTTTGTGTTTTCCATGAAAACTCACACTTATATTTATCAAATGAGTTACAAAATGACTAGTAAATATAGTCAAGGCATTGACAAGGTTAGAAATAATGATTTTTATTTGAAATAATAATTTTCTCCTTCAAACTTTGCTTTCGTCAAATAATGCTCCATTTGTAGCAATTACAGCATTGCAGACCTTTTGCATTCTAGCTGTTAATTTGCTGAGGTAATCGGGAGAAATTTCACCCCATGCTTCCAGAAGCCCCTCCCACAAGTTGGATTGGCTTGATGGGCATTTCTTGCGTACCATACGGTCAAGCTGCTCCCACAACAGCTCTATGGGGTTGAGATCTGGTGACTGCGCTGGCGACTCCATTACAGATAGAATACCAGCTGCCTGCTTCTTCCCTAAATAGTTCTTGCATAATTTGGAGGTGTGCTTTGGGTCATTGTCCTGTTGTAGGATGAAATTGGCTCCAATCAAGCGCTGTCCACAGGGTATGGCATGGCGTTGCAAAATGGAGTGATAGCCTTCCTTATTCAAAATCCCTTTTACCTTGTACAAATCTCCCACTTTACCAGCACCAAAGCAACCCCAGACCACCAAATTACCTCCACCATTCTTGACAGATGGCGTCAGGCACTCTTCCAGCATCTTTTCAGTTGTTCTGCGTCTCACAAATGTTCTTCTGTTTGATCCAAACACCTCAAACTTCGATTCGTCTATCCATAACATTTTTTACCAATCTTCCTCTGTCCAATGTCTGTGTGCTTTTGACCATATTAACCCCTTAAGGACGCAGCCTAGTTTGGGCCTTAAGGCTCAGAGCCCATTTTTTAAATCTGACATATTTCACTTTATGTGGTAATAACGTCGGAATGCTTAAACTTATCCAAGCGATTCTGAGATTGTTTTCTCGTGAGACATTGGGCTTTATGTTAGTGGTAAAATTTGGTCGATATATTTAGTTTTTATTTGTGAAAAATTGCAAAATTTAGAGAAAAATATGAAAAAATAGAATTTTTCCGAATTTAAATGCATGTGCTTGTAAAACAGATGGTTATATCAGCCAAAATAGTTACTAGTTCACATTTCCCATAAGTCTACTTTAGATCTGCATAGTTTTTAGAGCATTATATTATTTTTCTTGGACGTTACAAGGCTTAGAACATAAACTGCAATTTCTCATATTTTTAAGAAAATGTCAAAAGCCTTTTTTTTAAGGTAACTGTTCAGTTCTGAAGGGGCTTTGAGGGGCCTATGTATTAGAAACCCCCATAAAACACCCCATTCTAAAAACTAGACCCCTCAAAGTATTCAAAATAGCATTTAGAAAGTTTTTTAACCCTTCAGGCATTTCACAGGAATTAAAGCAAAGTGGAGGTGAAATTTGAAAATTTCATTTTTCTTGCTGAATTTCAAATATTTTTTTTTTTCTGTAACAAACAAGGTTTTACCAGAGAAACACTACTAAATATGTATTGTCCAGATTCTGCAGTTTTTAGAAATGTCCCATATGTGGCTCTACTGCGCTCGTGGACTAAAACAAAAGCCCCAGAAGCAAAGAAGCACCTAGTGCATTTTGGTGCTTCCTTTTTATTAGAATATATTTTAGGCAGCATGCCAGGTTTGGAGAGGTGTTGAGGTGCCAAAACAGTAGGAATCCCCCAAAACTGACCCCATTTAGGAAACTGCACACCTCAAGGAATTCATTTATGGTTATAGTTACCATTTTGACCCCGTAGTTTTTTCACAGCGCGTATTTGAATTGGGCTGTGAAATTAAAAGAATGACAATTTTTCCAATAAGATGTCATTTTTGATCATAATTTCTTATTTTCACAGGGAACAAAATGCCCCATTTTGTTGCCCAATTTGTCCTGAGTGCGGCAATACCCTATTTGTGGTGATAAACTGCCATTTGGGCCCATGGGAGGACTCAGAAGGAAAGGAGCGCTATGTGTTCTTAGGAGTCCAGATTTTGCTGGATTGGTTTTCGGGTGCTATGTCGCATTTGCAGAGCCTCAGAGGTATCAAAGCAATGGAAACCCACCAAAAGTGACCCCATTTTGGAAACAAAACCCCTCAAGGAATTTATTTATGGGTGTTGTGACCATTTAGACCCCACAGTTTTTTCACAGAACTTATTTGAATTGGGCTGTGAATTAAAAAAAAAACATTTTTTTTTCCAATAAGATGTAGTTTTGGCTCAAAATGTCTTATTTTCACAATGAATAAAATACCCCATTTTGTTGCCCAATTTGTCCTGAGTGCGGCAATACCCTATTTGTGGTGATGTATTGCCGTTTGGGCCCATGGGAGGGATCAGAAGGAAAGGAGCGCTATGTGTTCTTTGGAGCCCAGATTTTGCTGGATTGGTTTTCGGGTGCCATGTCGCATTTGCAGAGCCCCAAAGGTATCAAAGCAATGGAAACCCACCAGAAGTGACCCCATTTTGGAAACTACACCCCTCAAGGAATTCATGTATGGGTGTTGTGACCATTTAGACCCCACACTTTTTTCACAGAATTTATTTGAATTGGGCTGTGAATTTAAAAAAATTTAATTTTTTCCAATAAGAGGCAGTTTTGGCACAAAATTTCTTATTTTCACAAGGAATAAAATACCCCAATTTGTTGCCCAATTTGTCCTGAGTGCGGTAATACCCCATTTGTGGTGATAAACTGCCGTTTGGGCCCATGGGAGGCCTCAGAAGGGAAGGAGCGCTGTGTGTTCTTTGGAGCCCAGATCTTGCTGGATTGGTTTTCGGGTGCCATGTTGCAATTGCAGAGCCCCAGAGGTATCAAAGCAATGGAAACCCACCAGAAGTCACCCCATTTTGGAAACTACACCCCTCAAGGAATTTATTTATGGGTGTTGTGACCATTTAGACCCCACAGTTTTTTTTTACAGAATTTATTTGTATTGGGCTGTAAATTAAAAAAAATGTAATTTTTTCCAATAAGAGGCAGTTTTGGCACAAAATTTCTTATTTTCACAAGGAATAAAATACCCCGTTTTGTTGCCCAATTTGTCCTGAGTGTGGCAATACCCTATTTGTGGTGATAAACTGCCGTTTGGGCGCATGGGAGGGCTCAGAAGGAAAGGACCACCATGTGGCCTACTGGGAATTTTCTGGTGCTAAGTCATGTGTGCAGAAGCCCCTGAGGTATCAGTACAGTTGAAACCCCTGAGAAGTGACCCCGTTTTAAAAACGACACCCCTTAAGGAATTAATCTAGAGGTGTAGTGAGTATTTTGACCCCACAGGTATTGTGTAAAAGATAATGCGCAACAGATGGTACAGAGTGAGATTTGCAATTTTCTATATATATGCCATGTCAGTGTCCGATATATTGTGCCCAGCATGTGCCACCGGAGACATACACCCCATAAACTGTAATGTGGGTTCTCACGGTTATGGCAATACCCTACATGTGGCTGTTATTAGCTGCCTGGGCACACGGCAGGGCTCAGAAGGAAAGGACCACCATTTGGCCTACTGGAGCTTTTCTGGTGCTAAGTCTTGTATGCAGAAGCCCCTGAGGTACCGGTACAGTTGAAACCCCCAAGAAGTGACCCTGTTTTAAAATCTACACCCCTTAAGGCATTCATGTAGAGGTGTAGTGAGCATTTTGACCCCACAGGTATTGTGTAAAAGATAATGTGCAGCAGTTGGTGCAGAGTGAAATTTGCAATTTTCTATACATCTATGCCATTTAAGTGTCCGATATATTGTGCCCAGCATGCGCCACCGGAGATATACACCTCATAAACTGTAATGTTGGTTCTCCCGGGTACGGCAATACCCTACATGTGGCTGTTATCAGCTGCCTGGGCACGCAGCAGGGCTCAGAGGGGAAAGATGAGGAGGGGTAAGCTGTGCAAAGTGGATCAGAGCGAGTAAAACTGGGGTAAATTAAAAATAAAGGGATGGATGATAAATTTTAAAACACTTTCATACACAGCTCTTGTTTTTCGGGACACGTGTCACATTGATATATTGTGTCCTTCCTTATCCCCCTCTAATAGCAGACTTTGCACCTCTTTTGACTTTTTCCCTTCTTGCCAGTTTGGGGAACTTCTCCTAAAAAGTGTTGCCCTGGTACGATGCGTGTGGCCTCGCTTCCAGAAGTACTGTAGGGCTTCATGACTTGATCTGACAAGTCCACCCCTCCCATGTACCTATTGTAGTCCAGGATGCAGTCTGGTTTGGGGGTCTCTGTACTGGTACATGGGTACTGGTGTGGCATCTCCCTTGTCTTGTACTTGACACACAATATGTTGCTGCTGGATTGTGCCCTGCTCTCACCCCTTCTTGTTTGCCCAAGCAGAGTCTTAGGGAGGCCTCTCAGGTTTCTTCTAACAGTGCCGCATGCCGCAGTACTTCTGGAAGCGAGGCAGTTGAAGAGTGGGAAGCTGGTATAAAAATTATCCAGGTAGAGGTGGTAACCCTGGTCCAGCAGTGGGTGCACCAAATCCCACAAATTTTTTGTATTAACTCCCAGGAAGGGGGGGCATTCTGGGGGCTGAATACTGGCGTCCTTCCCTTCATATATCCTAAATTTGTGGGTATACCCTGATGCACTCTCGCACAGCTTATACATCTTCACGCCATACCTTGCCCTCTTACTCGGCAGGTACTCGCGGAATTGAACCGTCCCTTTAAAATCTACCAAGGACTCCTCAATAGAAATACACTTCTCGGGGGTGAATGCTGGGAAAACCGGGCACTGAAACGGTCTAATAGGGGTCTCCGTTTTTACAAACGGTCAAAACTGGGGCCATCTCGGGGTGGGCACGGCTCATTATCAGTATAATGTAAGAAGCAAAGTATTGCCACATTTTTATTTTATTTTTTAGTTTCCAGCTCAGTTCTGAAGTTGCTTTGAGGGGCCTATATATTAGACACCCTTATCAAACACCCCATTTTAGAAACTGGACCCCTCAAAGTATTCACAACAGCATTTAGAAAGTTTATTAACCCTTTAGGTGTTTCACAGGAATTTAGAGCAAAGTAGATATTTAATGTTAATGTGCTAATTGACTATTCTAGCTGCAAAGGGCAGGAGGCTCTGATCGCTATTCTAATACACTGCACTACATACGTAGTGCAGTGTATTAGAGCTGTCAGCTTTTCGCTGACAGCAAGCATAGTGGGTCCTGACTTTGTCAGGACCCACTAGGCTTCCGTCGATGGCGTAGCCAGAGTCCATTGTTAGGATTCTGGTTGCCATAGTAGCCATCGCGGCCCGCTATCGTGTAGCAGGCCGGCGATGGCAGCTTAACCCCTAAGAAGCCTCGATCGCTATTGAACGCGGCTTCTAAGGGGTTAATTGGCGGGGACCACGGCGATCGGTCCCTGCACACTAAGCTGTGATAGCCTGCTGTCGGAAACCGCAGGTATCACAGCTCAAACATGCACCGGGAAAAGATGGCGCCGTGTTAACTCAGGTCAGTACTATTACTGAGCTGAGCAAGAACGATGCGCTCAGCAGGACGTAATAGTACTGACCTGAGCGCGAAGGGGTTAATCTTTTCCTTGGTTAATCTTTTCCTTTTATTAGCCAGTCTCAGAAATGGCTTTTTCTTTGCCACTCTGCCCTGAAGGCCAGCATCCCGGAGTTGCCTCGTCACTGTAGACGTTGACACTGGCGTTTGGTGGGTACTATTTAATGAAGCTGCCAGTTGAGGACCTGTGAGGCGTCTATTTCTCAAACTAGAGACTCTAATGTACTTGTCTTGTTGCTCAGTTGTGAACCTCCCACTTCTCTTTCTACTCTGGTTAGAGCCTGTTTGTGCTGTCCTCTGAAGGGAGTAGTACACACCGTTGTAGGAAATCTTCAGTTTCTTGGCAATTTCTCGCATGGAATAGCCTTAATTTCTAAGAACAAGAATAGAGTGTCGAGTTTCACATGAAAGCTCTCTTTTTTCTAGCCATTTTGAGAGTTTAATCGAACCCACAAATGTAATGCTCCAGATTCTCAACTAGCTCACAGGAAGGTCAGTTTTATAGCTCCTCTAAACAGCAAAACTGTTTACAGCGATGCTAACATAATTGCACAAGGGTTTTCAAGTGTTTTCTAATCATCCATTAGTCTTCTAACACAGTTAGCAAACACAATGTACCATTAGAACACTGGAGTGATGGTTGCTGGAAATGGGCCTCTATACACCTATGTAGATATTGCAATAAAAACCAGACTTTGCAGCTAGAATAGTCATTTAGCACATTAACAATGTATAGAGTGTATTTCTGATTAATTTAATGTTATCTTCATTAAAAAAAACTGTGCTTTTCTTTCAAAAACAAGGAAATTTCTAAGTGACCCTGAACTTTTGTACGGTAGTGATATATATATATATATATATATATATATATATATATATAGCAGACATAAAATGGTGACAGCACCCTGCGACACTAATGCCACCTAAACCACTAAATATAAATAAATATGCACTAAAGCTAAATCTACTTACAAATAGGGAGGTTCTTAGTGCACATTTTGATCAAAAAGTGTTAGCCCACCTGCTAGGTTAGGCAGGTGGGCTAACAGGTGGGCTAACACTTTTTGATCAAAATGTGCACTGAGAACCTCCCTATTTGTAAGTTGATTTAGCTTTAGTGCATATTTATTTATATTTAGTGGTTTAGGTGGCATTAGTTTCGCAGGGTGCTGTCGCCATTTTATGTCTGCTGTATATCTGCAGTCATAGGTGTTCTTGCACCTGCATACATTTTGTATCACTTAGTTGGATTGTGCTGTTCACATTTTTGTTGTGTTTATGGGATCTATATATATATATATATATATATATATATATATATATATATATATATATATATATATATATGTGTGTGTGTGTGAAGGGGTTAAGGATTGTTTCATGTACAGATTAGCCTTACTATTCACACAATAGCACCCAAGTGTAAATGCCATGTATAAAAATGATTGTCACTGTTTGTGCAATTGATAAATGTAAACAGTTGTCTTCTGACTTTTCCTTCTGAACTTCATTGTTAGTATATCTCCCCAGTGTATACAGCGGTAATGGGCACAGAATCCCGGTATAGTCCAGCTGTCCTTATAGTCCGTCCTTAAAGTCCATGTGAGCCAGCGATACATCAGGACATTGGAAAATACAATAATGTTACTGTTTTAGCAGAAACATAGTCAGTATGGCTAGCAGGTGGCAGTATCAGTCAGTGATGATGACGACTCCTGATCATGAAGAAACCTGCAGGAGAAAACTGGAGTCGGTAAGAAGTGAGAATTTTACATCGGAGAGGGGGGCTGTGATTTAAATTACTGGGGGACATATGACTGACACGTATGTAACAAGCACTGTATAATGGGGACAGTGACTGCCACCTTGTATAATGGGGACAGTGACTGGTACTTTGTGTAATGGGGACCCTGACTGGCACTTAGTATAATGGGGCATGTTCCTGGTATTTCGTAGGTACTACATACAACTCCTCCATGTCTCCTCTATACAAGTTCTTCTAAATCTTCCGAATTATCTTATGATGTTCTCTAGATTTTTGATGTATACTCCTCCACTCTAATATTTTTAGTATACAAACCAAAAAACGTAGTTTTATTTAATGAGTAACAATATTTTGCACGTATTTGGTATGGTGGCCGATCGGTCTAAGGCACTGGATTAAGTCTACTATTGTCTGTATCTTTTCCGTAGGCACATTCACCTCTCATCATTTTAGTAGAACAGACTATCAATACAGAGAGGAATATCAGCATGAATGGATCTATAATACAAAAAATATTTTCGGCGTTTCACTGGTGATTTAAAACCCTGCACATTATGTGTGATAAAGGAGTACGATTATTGATTAACCAGTTCAGGACCGGGCTATTTTGCGCCTTCAGGACCAGACACCGTTTAGCCATTTTTAGAACGTGTTAGTTAAATGGCTATAACTTTTTTATTTGTTGGGCTAACTACGTGATTTTTGCGACGTTTTTCCCTAGACAATGCAGGTTTCTTATTTTATCATTTTTAGACCTTTGGGTAACTTTATATATATTTTTTCTTTCTTTTACACTTGGTTTTTCCCCTGTTACTAGGGCTGCACAGCAGCCCCAGTTACAGGGGAAATCAGCCCTCTCATAGTGACGATTGTCACTAATAGGGCTGTGCTGGGTCTAGTAAGACCCAGCAGCAGTCTGTCAGTAACGGCACCCGGCGATCATGTGACCAGTCACATGATCACTGGGAGGAATAGAGACAGCGCCGCTGCTGCTGTCTCTATTCATATACACAGCATTCATTGAGCGCTGTGTAAAAAGACATCGGAGAAGACAGAAGCAGCAAAAGCTGCTTCTATCCTCTCCTCAGGGTCCCCGGCTGTCACTGACAGCCGGAGACCCGACATTCAGCTGCCCGATCGCGCGGGCATCAAGTTAAAACCCGAGCTCGGGTTTTAAGGACCCTCACCGCTCGCCGTAAAAATACAGCCAGCGGTCGGGAACCAGTTAAGATAAATCTGGTCAGAGTTAGCTAACAGTCAAAAAGTGCCAGCAGAAATGAGAATATGAGAAGCAAACAGGGAACACAAGGAGAAAATAAAAAATAAAAAAGAGGGTGGTAGGGGGAATGGAAGAGGAAGAAAAAGTCATAGAGAATACAAAAAGAATGAACCATACCCAACAAATGGTCAAATATTACCTAGTCTCATAGGACTAACAATGCTGGGACCCCCATCAATACAGAGAGTAGAAGGGCTGCAGTGTTGCTTTAGTATTGCCTCTTCTTTAGTTTCTCCTTGTAGAGTGGTGCTCCTGATTAGAGATGAGTGAACCGGGACAACCGAACCCGGTTTCGGTCCGAACTTCTGGAAAAGTTCGGTTCGCAGCGAATCCGAACTTCACCGGATTTGGCCGAACCCGTTTTGACCGAACCCAGGCAAACATATTATACAAATCGGCAGCCACATATCTCTATCAATCACTGATAGAGAAAAAAGGCTGATGATTAAAAATAAAATAAAGACCATTTCATACGTACCTGGTCGTTGTCTTGGTGACGAGTCCCTCTACTTCCTCCAGTCCGACCTTCTTTTCTGACGCGGCAGCCTGTGATTGGCTGAAGAGGCTTCTGCAGCCTGTGATTGGCTGCAGAGGCCTCTGCAGCCTGTGATTGGCTGCAGCGCTCACATGGGCTGCATCGTCATCAAGGAATGTCGGGCCGGATGTCGAGAGGGATGCGTCACCAAGGCAACGGCCAGGAGACCGGACTGGAGGAAGCAGGGAGTTCCCGGTAAGTATGAACGTCTTTTTTTTTACAGGTTACTCTATATTGTGATCGGTAGTCACTGTCCAGGGTGCTGAAACAGTTACTGACGATCAGTTAACTCTTTCAGCACCCTGGACAGTGACTATTTACTGACGTCGCCTAGCAACGCTGCCGTAATGACGGGTGCACACATGTAGCCACCCATCATTACGGGGCCTCATGCACACGACCGTAAAAACACCCGTTATTACGGGTCGTAATTACGACCCGAAATAGCGGGCCCATAGACTTCTGTTAGCCACGGGTACCTTCCCGTTTTCTCACGGGAAGGTGCCCGTGCCGTTAAAAAGATAGAACATGTTCTATTTTTTTATTTTACGGGCCGTGCTCGTAATTACGACTCGTAATTACGAGCACGGCCGGGCACGGCTGGGCACGGGCAGCCGGCCGCTTTTGCCAGCCGTGCTGTCATTATAATTATAGCAGCATGGCCCGTAAAATAGAAAAATAGAACATGTTCTATTTTTTTAACGGCACGGGCACCTTCCCGTGAGAAAACGGGAAGGTACCCGTGGGTAACAGAAGTCTATGACCCCGTTATTGCGGGTCGTAATTACGACCCGCAATAACGGGTGTATTTACGGTCGTGTGCATAATGGAAGCACGGCTCGGAAAAACGACCGGCTGCCTGTGGCTGGCCGTGCTCATCTCCTGAAATACTCTGTGCTGCCTTAAACTCTGTGGACAGGTCAGGATCCTGTTTCTTTTAAATGCTGCTAGGGAACCCGATCGATTCACTATATAAGGCTGCGCTACAGTGCAGCATTTAAAAGAAACAGGATCCTGACCTGTCCACAGAGTTTAAAGCAGCACAGAGTATTTCAGGAGATGAGCGTGCAGATTTAGTGCTGCTGTGAACTCTGCTCTTACCATTACGTAGCTCTCAGTCTGTTACCTCTCCTCCACTACTGTCCTCAATAACACCTTCATGATTGGCAAATCACCACGTAACGGTAAGAGCAGAGTTCATAGCAGCACAGAGTATTTCAGGAGATGAGCGTGCGGATCTTGTGCATGGTGGTGACTTGCCAATCATGTGAAGGTGTTATTGAGGACAGGAGTGGAGGAGCGGTAACAGACTGAGCTACGTAATGGTAAGAACAGAGTTCACAGCAGCACAGAATATTTCAGGAGAGGAGCGTGCAGATTCAGTGCTGCTGTGAACTCTGCTCTTACCATTACGTAGCTCTCAGTCTGTTACCACTCCTCCACTCCTGTCCTCAATAACACCTTCACATGATTGGCAAGTCACCACGTAATGGTAAGAGCAGAGTTCACAGCAGCACAGAGTATTTCAGGAGATGAGCGTGCGGATCTTGTGCAGGGTGGTGACTTGCCAATCATGTGAAGGTGTTCTTGAGGACAGGAGTGGAGGAGAGGTAACAGACTGAGAGCTACGTAATGGTAAGAGCAGAGTTCACAGCAGCACAGAATATTTCAGGAGAGGAGCGTGCAGATTCTGTGCTGCTGTGAACTCTGCTCTTACCATTACTTAGCTCAGTCTGTTACCTCTCCTCCACTCCTGTCCTCAATAACACCTTCACATGATTGGCAAGTCACCACTAGAGATGAGCGAACTTATCAAAAGTTCGGTTCGGCTAGTTCGCCGAATTTCACAAAAAAGTTCGGTTCGGACCGAACTAGTTCTGACCGAACCTGTCACTTACGTGCGCCGAGCATGCTACTGTCCAGGGTGCTGATAGAGTTAATGGGCTGCACTAACTCTTTCAGCAACCTTCACAGTACATGCTCGGCGCGCGGAAAATACCATTTAAATGTAATAAAAAAATAAAAATTATACGTTCGTACTTACTTTCCTCCTGTCCGGCCTCCAGCGATGACGTTTCATCCCTTTCGCCGCTGCAGCCAATCACAGGCTGTAGTGGCGGTCACGCACGTCAGGATGACGCTTCATCCCACGTGACCGCCTCTGCAGCCAATCACAGGCTGCAGCGGCGACATGGATGAAACGTCATCGCTGGAGGCCGGACAGGAGGAAAGTAAGTATGAACGTATTATTATTATTTTTTGGCATGTATGTATGTTGGCATGTATGTATGTTGTCATGTATGTATGTATGTATATCTGTGCATGTATGTTTGCATGTATGTTGGCATGTATGTATATATGTGCATGTTTGTATGTATATTTGCATGTATGTATGTATGTTTGCATGTATGTATTTTTGCATGTATGTTGTCATGTATGTATGTATGTTGTCATGTATGTATATATGTGCATGTGTGTATGTATATTTGTATGTATGTATGTATGTTTGCATGTATGTTTGCATGAATGTATGTATATTTGCATGTGTGTATATATATATGTATGTATGTTGTCATGTATGTATGTATGTATGTATGTATGTTGTCATGTATGTATATATGTGCATGTATGTTGGCATGTATGTATATATGTGCATGTGTGTGTGTATGTATGTATATTTGCATGTATGTATGTATGTTGTCATGTATGTATGTATATATGTGCATGTATGTTTGCATGTATGTTGGCATGTATGTATACATGTGCATGTTTGTATGTATATTTGCATGTATATATGTTTGCATGTGTGTATGTATGTTTGCATGTATGTATGTTGTCATGTATGTTTGTATGTATGTTGTCATGTATGTATGTATAGATGTGCATGTATGTATGTTTGCATGTTTTTATTTTTGCATGTATGTTTGCATGTATGTTTATATATATATGTGCATGTTTGTAATTATGTTTGCATGTATTTATGTTTGCATGTATATTTGTGCATGCTTGTATATATGTATGTATGTATCTTTGCATGTTTGTTTGTATGTATGTATGTTTTCATGTGTGTGTGTATGCATGTATGTATGATAGTTTGCATGTATATATGTGTGTATGTTTGCATGTATGTATATTTGCATGTATATATGTGCATGCTTCTATATATGTATGTATGTTTGTATATATGTATGTATATTTGTATATATGTATGTATGGCCATGTATGATACTGTCTGCTGGCGCCCTGTATCTAAGTCAACTTCACGGCAGGCTTCTATACATGGTATAACAGTCAGTATCACACATTAAACTGAATCTAAGCCTACGACATGTTTTATTTCATTATTTTTTTTTTCCACAGGTTTGGTGTTTGGACTACGTCGGTTTCGAGGACTACTTCGATGACGGTTTTTTTTCTACAATAAAATGGTTAATGAGGGTTGTGTTGGGGGTGCTTTATTTCAATAAAATATTTTATCTATATCTTTGTCTTTTTCTTTTCAAATTTTATTATTACCACTTTAGTAATGGCCGCTGTCTGAGTGACAACATCCATTACTAAGGCGAGGCTTAGTGTTAGCCGGTGCAGAGGCTAACACTAACCACCATTATTACCCCGGTACCCACCACCACCAGGGGTGCCGGGAAGAGCCAGGTACGATCCAGTACCCGACCATCTGTTGTGATGGTCGGGCCCTGGGGCGGCCGCAGGCTGGTATTATGAGGCTGGGAAGGGCCAAAAACAGTGGACCTTCCCACCCTTGTAATGCTAGGCTGCTGCTGCTGTGTTGTATCTGGCTGGTTATAAAAGTGGGGGGGACCCCACGTCATTTTTTTAAATTATTTATTTATTTACATTTTTTTTTTTAAAAAGACATGGGGTTCCACCCAATTTATCATAACCAGCCACATACAACACAGTGTTATTAGCCTGGGAATGGACAAAACCAGTGGCCCTTCCCACCCATGTAATGCCAGACTGCTGCGGCCTTGTATATGGCTGGTTATTAAAAATGTGGGGGACCCGTCTATTGCTAAATTTGTTAAATTCCAAAAAAAAAACGACGTGGGGGTCCCCCCCATTTTTATAACCAGCCCGATACAACACAGCAGCAGCAGCCTAGCATTACAAGGGTGGGAAGGTCCACTGATTTTGGCCCTTCCCAGCCTCATAATACCAGCCTACGGCCGCCCCAGTACCCGACCATCACAACAGATGGTCGGGTACTGGATCGTACCAAGCTCTTCCCGGCACCCCTGGTGGTGGTGGGTACCGGGGTAATAATGGGTGGTTAGTGCTAGCCTCTGCACCGGCTAACACTAAGTACCGCCTTAATAATGGATGCTGTCAATCAGCCAACTGCCATTATCTAGGCACTAATAAAGTTTGAAAAAAAAACACAAAGACAATTCTTTTTTATTGAAATAAGAAATCCCCAACAAAACCCTCGTTAACCATTTTATTAAAATTTGAAAAAACGCAGATCTACGCAGTAGTCCAACGAATCGTAGATGTAGTCCAATCGGTACATCAAAATCTGCAACAACATAAAAAAACAGTTATCAATGTGAACAATACCAATACTTCTACTCACCTACACACATATATACACGCACACACAAACAAACAACCATACACAGACACACACATATATACACAAACACACATATATACACACACACATAAACAGACAAACACACACATATACACGAACTCACACATATACAAACAAAAACACACATATCCAAACACACACACACACAGTTATACACACATACACGAACACATATACACAAACACATATACAAACAAAAACACACATACCCAAACACACATATACACAAACACATATACACAAACACACCCATATATACACACAAACACACACCCATATACACACATATACACATATACAAAAACACACACAAACATCTACACACAAACATATACACAAATACACCCATATATACACAAACATATACACAAAACACATATACACAAACACACCCATATATACACACACACATATAAAAACAAAAACAGACAGTCACATACCCAAACACACATATATACACAAACACACACATACACAAACACGGTTTCTTTTAAATGCTGCTGGGGAACCCGCTCGATCCACTATATAAGGCTGCGCTACAGTGCAGCATTTAAAAGAAACAGGATCCTGACCTGTCCATAGAGTTTAAGGCAGCACAGAGTATTTCAGGAGATGAGCGTGCAGATTCAGTGCTGCTGCGAACTCTGCTCTTACCATTACGTAGCTCTCAGTCTGTTACCTCTCCTCCACTCCTGTCCTCCAGAACACCTTCACATGATTGGCAAGTCACCACGTAATGGTAAGAGCAGAGTTCACAGCAGCACAGAGTATTTCAGGAGATGAGCGTGCGGATCTTGTGCGGGGTGGTGACTTGCCAATCATGTGAAGGTGTTATTGAGGACAGGAGTGGAGGAGAGGTAACAGACTGAGCTACGTAATGGTAAGAGCAGAGTTCACAGCAGCACTGAATCTGCACGCTCCTCTCCTGAAATACTCTGTGCTGCTGTGAACTCTGTTCTTACCATTACGTAGCTCAGTCTGTTACATCTCCTCCACTCCTGTCCTCTATAACACGTTCACATGATTGGCAAGTCACCACCACGCACAAGATCCGCACGCTCATCTCCTGAAATACTCTGTGCTGCTGTGAACTCTGCTCTTACCATTACGTGGTGACTTGCCAATCATGTGAAGGTGTTCTTGAGGACAGGAGTGGAGGAGAGATAACAGACTGAGAGCTACGTAATGGTAAGAGCAGAGTTCACAACAGCACTGAATCTGCACGCTCATCTCCTGAAATACTCTGTGCTGCCTTAAACTCTGTGGACAGGTCAGGATCCTGTTTCTTTTAAATGCTGCACTGTAGCGCAGCCTTATATAGTGGATCGAGCGGGTTCCCTAGCAGCATTTAAAAGAAACAGGATCCTGACCTGTCCACAGAGTTTAAGGCAGCACAGATTATTTCAGGAGATGAGCACGGGCAGCCGTTCGTTTTTCCGAGCCGTGCTCCCATCATGCACACGACCGTAAAAACACCCGTAATTGCGGGTCGTAATTACGACCCGCAATAACGGGCTCATAGACTTCTGTTACCCACGGGTACCTTTCCGTATTCTCACGGGAAGGTGCCCGTGCCGTTAAAAAAATAGAACATGTTCTATTTTTCTATTTTACGGGCCGTGCTGCTATAATTATAATGACAGCACGGTTCGCAAAAGCGGCCAGCTGCCCGTGGCCGGCCGGCCGTGCTCGTACTTACGAGTCGTAATTACGAGCACGGCCCGTAAAATAAAAAAATAGAACATGTTCTATCTTTTTAACGGCACGGGCACCTTCCCGTGAGAAAACGGGAAGGTACCCGTGGCTAACAGAAGTCTATGGGCCCGCTATTTCGGGTCGTAATTACGACCCGTGATAACGGGTGTTTTTATGGTCGTGTGCATGAGGCCCCGTAATGACGGGTGGCTACATGTGTGCACCCGTCATTACGGCAGCGTTGCTAGGCGACGTCAGTAAGGGTATGTGCACACACACTAATTACGTCCGTAATTGACGGACGTATTTCGGCCGCAAGTACCGGACCGAACACCCTGCAGGGAGCCAGGCTCCTAGCATCATATTTATATACGATGCTAGGAGTCCCTGCCTCTCCGTGGAACTACTGTCCCGTACTGAAAACATGATTACAGTACGGGACAGTTGTCCTGCAGAGAGGCAGGGACTCCTAGCATCGTACATAAGTATGATGCTAGGAGCCCGGCTCCCTGCACTGTGTTCGGTCCGGTACTTGCGGCCGAAATACGTCCGTCATTTACGGACGTAATTAGTGTGTGTGCACATACACTAAATAGTCACTGTTCAGGGTGCTGAAAGAGTTAACTGATCGGCAGTAACTGTTTCAGTACCATGGACAGTGACTACCGATCACAGTACCTGTAAAAAAAAAGACGTTCATACTTACCGAGAACTTTCTGCTTCCTCCAGTCCGGTCTCCTGGCCGTTGCCTTGGTGACGCGTCCCTCTCGACATCCGGCCCGACATTCCTTGATGACGATGCAGCCTTGTGAGCGCTGCAGCCAATCACAGGCTGCCGCGGCCTCTGCAGCCAATCACAGGCTGCAGAGGCCTCTGCAGCCAATCACAGGCTGCCGCGTCAGAAAAGGTCGGACTGGAGGAAGAAGAGGGACTCGTCAACAAGACAACGACCGGGTACGTATGAAATGCTTTTTATTTTATTTGTAATCAGCAGCCTCTTTTCTCTATCAGTGATTGATAGAGACAAGTGGCTGCCGATTTGTATAATGTTTTTGACCGGGTTCGGTCAAAACGGGTTCGGCCGAACCCGGTGAAGTTCGGATTCGCTGCGAACCGAACTTTACCGGAAGTTCGGACCGAAACCGGGTTCGGTTGTCCCGGTTCGCTCATCTCTAGTCACCACCATGCACAAGATCCGCACGCTCATCTCCTGAAATACTCTGTGCTGCTATGAACTCTGCTCTTACCGTTACGTGGTGATTTGCCAATCATGAAGGTGTTATTGAGGACAGTAGTGGAGGAGAGGTAACAGACTGAGAGCTACGTAATGGTAAGAGCAGAGTTCACAGCAGCACTGAATCTGCACGCTCATCTCCTGAAATACTTTGTGCTGCCTTAAACTCTATGGACAGGTCAGGATCCTGTTTCTTTTAAATGCTGCACTGTAGCGCAGCCTTATATAGTGGATCGAGCGGGTTCCCCAGCAGCATTTAAAAGAAACAGTGTGTGTGTTTGTGTATGTGTGTGTATGTGTGTGTTTGTGTTTGTGTATATATGTGTGTTTGGGTATGTGTCTTTGTCTGTTTTTGTTTTTATATGTGTGTTTGTGTATATGTGTGTGTGTGTTTATGTGTGTTTGTGTATATATGGGTATGTTTGTGCATATGTGTTTGTGTATATGTTTGTGTATATATGGGTGTATTTGTGTATATGTTTGTGTGTAGATGTTTGTGTGTGTGTTTTTGTATATGTGTGTGTTTGTGTTTGTGTATATATGTGTGTTTGGGTATGTGTCTTTGTCTGTTTTTGTTTTTATATGTGTGTTTGTGTATATGTGTGTGTGTTTATGTGTGTTTGTGTATATATGGGTGTGTTTGTGCATATGTGTTTGTGTATATGTTTGTGTATATGTGTATGTATATATGGGTGTATTTGTGTATATGTTTGTGTGTAGATGTTTGTGTGTGTGTTTTTGTATATGTGTGTGTTTGTGTATATGTGTGTATATGGGTGTGTATTTATGTGTGTGTGTGTGTTTGTGTATATATGTGTGTGTTTGTGTATATGTGTTTGTGTATATGTGTGTATTTGTGTATATGTTTGTGTTTGTGTGTATATGTGTGTGTTTGGGTATGTGTGTTTTTGTTTCTATATGTGTTTGTGTATATGTGTGTGTATATGTGTGTGTGTTTGTGTATATCTTGTTGTGTTTGTGTATAACTGTGTATATGTGTTTGTGTATATGTGTGTGTGTTTGTGTATATGTGTGTGTTCGTGTATATGTGTGTGTTTGGATATGTGTGTTTTTGTTTGTATATGTGTGAGTTTGTGTATACGTGTGTGTTTGTCTGTTTATGTGTGTGTGTGTGTGTGTGTGTGTGTGTGTGTGTGTGTATATCTTGTTGTGTTTGTGTATATATGTGTGTGTTTGTGTATGGTTGTTTGTTTGTGTGTGTGTGTATCTTGTTGTGTTTGTGTATATATGTGTGTGTTTGTGTATGGTTGTTTTTTTTGTGTGCGTGTATATATGTGTGTAGGTGAGTAGAAGTATTGGTATTGTTCACATTGATAACTGTTTTTTTATGTTGTTGCAGATTTTGATGTACCGATTGGACTACATCTTCGATTCGTTGGACTACTGTGTAGATCTAAGTTTTTTCAAATTTTAATAAAATGGTTAACGAGGGTTTTGTTGGGGATTTCTTATTTCAATAAAAAAGAATTGTCTTTGTGTTTTTTTTTAAACTTTATTAGTGCCTAGACAATGGCAGTTGGCTGATTGACAGCGTCCATTATTAAGGTGGTACTTAGTGTTAGCCGGTGCAGAGGCTAACACTAACCACCCATTATTACCCCAGTACCCACCACCACCAGGGGTGCCAGGAAGAGCTTGGTACGATCCAGTACCCGACCATCTGTTGTGATGGTCGGGTACTGGGGCGGCTGCAGGCTGGTATTATGAGGCTGGGAAGGGCCAAAAACAGTGGACTAGAGTCACTAGAGAATCTTTAAATATTATGAAGAGGGGGAAAGAAACCACTGAACTAAGATCTTAAAGATCTCTAGGGTGTAACCCATCTGGTCCCGGGGCCTTGTGTACATTTATTTTATTGAACTTAGCTTGGACCATATCTACATTCAGCCAATTCAGTATATCAACTGATATATTAACAGCACTGGCAACGGCTAGATCAGCTGCTCTTTCTTCTGTTGTAAATACAGAGCTTGAGAACCCATTTAGTAACTCTGCCTTCTCTTGAGCCCCTGTTACCAACTCCCCATTACCACTATCTAGGGATCCTACATGTTCAGACCTTGATTATTTTGCCTTTACATACTTGAAGAATTTTTGGGGGATTTGTTTTACTATCCTTGGCCACCTGCCTTTCATTTTGTATTTTTGCTGATTTTATTACCTTTTTACAGATTTTATTAAGATCGGGGAGTCCGTGCACTCCCCCTTCTATTCCCCCTAAAGCCTAGGCTAATACCCCTCTAACGAGAGGTCCCTTAGCTCCCAAACTGAAACACCTACCTTAGGAATCCTAGGCAGGATTCCGGTAGTGTGTGGGGTTCGGGATTCCCAAGCAGGCTTCGGCCTGGCCGCGTGATCAGGCGGGGACTGGCAGCTCCATATGGTTGGAAGCGCCGGCAAAAACATCCTCGTTGCGCCGCATAGCAGGCCTCAGTCGCCGGCTATGACGCGGCAGCACCTCAATGAATAGCCGCGACCGGAAATTACGTCGTGCTACTTTCGGTCCGCGGCCATCTTGGAGGGCGGGACATTTCTAAACGCCCGCATTTAAAGGGACTCGCACAGGTATGTAGTTAGAGCTGATACCTCTAACTTGGATATATATCTTGTGGATTACATATTGCATTGGTTAGTACTAGAGATGAGCGAACCGGGACAACCGAACCCGGTTTCGGTCCGAACATCGTGAAAAGTTCGGTTCGCAGCGAATCCGAACTTCACCGGGTTCGGCCGAACCCGTTTTGACCGAACCCGGCTAAATTTTGGCTCCTGCCACATGTTAGATCTAAAATGGAGTATTTCAAAATATCACCTGACATCAGGCTACCCCATAATGCCTTGCAAACGGCACTCCCAGCCAATCGGGAGGCAGCATAGGGGCGGGCTCAAGCCTGCAATAAAAGTCTATGCACGGAGCTCAGCGGCCATTTTAGAGACAGGAGCTGTAGGGATAGCATCTCTGTGCAGTAAGGGAAAGCTTTAGGAATCTAAAAGCCAGGAATCCAGCAATCGAAGGGGCTCATCCACTACTCTACTCTCAACATCCAAATTGCAATTCAAATTCTCCATTTGCCATTTGCCATTCTTCATTGCCATTTGCCAAGCCAGTGTGTGAATAAGCTTTTAGAAGGCGCTCATCCCCGTTGCAGGGGTTAACATCGAACTTGCAATACAGGCAGCCTTTGTAGTACTACAACGCCCAGCAATCCCTGAGTGCACCGTGGCAGATAGAAATTCTCATTCATTGCCATTTGCCAAGCCAGTGTGTGAATAAGCTTTTAGAAGGGGCTCATCCCCGTTGCATGGGTTAACATCCAACTTGCAATACAGGCAGCCTTTGTAGTACTACAACGCCCACCATTCCCTGAGTGCACCGTGGCTGATAGAAATTATTATTCATTGCCATTTGCCAAGCCAGTGTGTGAATAAGCTTTTAGAAGGGGCTCATCCCCGTTGCATGGGATAACATCAAACTTGCAATACAGGCAGCCTTTGTAGTACTACAGCGCCCACCATTCCCTGAGTGCACCGTGGCTGATAGAAATTATTATTCATTGCCATTTGCCAAGCCAGTGTGTGAATAAGCTTTTAGAAGGGGCTCATCCCCGTTTGCATGGGATAACATCAAACTTGCAATACAGGCAGCCTTTGTAGTACTACAACGCCCAGCAATCCCTGAGTGCACCGTGGCAGATAGAAATTCTCATTCATTGGCATTTGCCAAGCCAGTGTGTGAATAAGCTTTTGAAAGGGGCTCATCCCCGTTGCATGGGTTAACATTCAACTTGCAATACAGACAGCCTTTGTAGTACTACAATGCCCAGCATTCCCTGAGTGCACAGTGGCTCATAGAAATTCTCATTCATTGCCATTTGCCAAGCCAGTGTGTGAATAAGCTTTTAGAAGGGGCTCATCCCCGTTGCATGGGTTAACATCCAACTTGCAATACAGGCAGCCTTTGTAGTACTACAACGCCCACCATTCCCTGAGTGCACCGTGGCTGATAGAAATTATTATTCATTGCCATTTGCCAAGCCAGTGTGTGAATAAGCTTTTAGAAGGGGCTCATCCCCGTTGCATGGGATAACATCAAACTTGCAATACAGGCAGCCTTTGTAGTACTACAATGCCAAGCATTCCCTGAGTGCACCGTGGCTGATAGAAATTCTCATTCATTGCCATTTGCCAAGCCAGTGTGTGAATAAGCTTTTAGAAGGGGCTCATCCCCGTTGCATGGGTTAACATCCAACTTGAAATACAGGCAGCTTTTGTAGTACTACAATGCCCAGAATTCCCTGAGTGCACAGTGGCTGATAGAAATTCTCATTCATTGCCATTTGCCAAGCCAGTGTGTGAATAAGCTTTTAGAAGGGGCTCATCCCCGTTGCATGGGTTAACATCCAACTTGCAATACAGGCAGCCTTTCTAGTACTACAACGCCCAACATTCCCTGAGTGCACCGTGGCTGATAGAAATTCTCATTCATTGCCATTTGCCAAGCCAGTGTGTGAATAAGCTTTTAGAAGGGGCTCATCCCCGTTGCTTGGGATAACATCAAACTTGCAATACAGGCAGCCTTTGTAGTACTACAATGCCAAGCATTCCCTGAGTGCACCGTGGCTGATAGAAATTCTCATTCATTGCCATTTGCCAAGCCAGTGTGTGAATAAGCTTTTAGAAGGGGCTCATCCCCGTTGCATGGGTTAACATCCAACTTGCAATACAGGCAGCCTTTGTAGTACTACAATGCCCAGCATTCCCTGAGTGCACAGTGGCTGATAGAAATTCTCATTCATTGCCATTTGCCAAGCCAGTGTGTGAATAAGCTTTTAGAAGGGGCTCATCCCCGTTGCATGGGTTAACATCCAACTTGCAATACATGCAGCCTTTGTAGTACTACAATGCCCACCATTCCCTGAGTGCACCGTGGCTGATAGAAATTCTCATTCATTGCCATTTGCCAAGCCAGTGTGTGAATAAGCTTTTAGAAGGGGCTCATCCCCGTTGCATGGGTTAACATCCAACTTGCAATACAGGCAGCCTTTGTAGTACTACAACGCTCAACATTCCCTGAGTGCACAGTGGCTGATAGAAATTCTCATTCATTGCCATTTGCCAAGCCAGTGTGTGAATACGCTTTTAGAAGGGGCTCATCCCCGGGGTTTTGATTCAACTTGCTGCACTCCAGCACAGCAGTGAAATGTATGGTAAAAAAAAGGTTGTGAAAGGACGGGGTAGAGGAAAAAACACCCATTCCATGTCCTCTTCCAGTCCAAATGTTGGATCTGTTGGTGCCAGACCCGGTACCAGCATTTGTAGCACAAGACATGTGCCCAGTTCCACTAGTAGCAGCAGCCATGTGCCTGCTGGTAGTAGTAGCAGTATCAGCAAGCCAGACTTGTCCATCTCCTGCGGTCGGCGGGTTACTTTAGACAATACGGCCATTGTGGACTGGTTGGCTGGCTCGCGGTCATCTCAGCAGGAAGACTCTGACGATCTGGCTTCAAGCCAGGTTTCGTCGTTGGATTCCAGATCCTCTACAGTTCCTTGGCACAGTGACAGTAGTAAAATGGGTATTTCTAGCGTTTCCATTCCATCATCTATGTCTTCACTCCCCCTTCCTAGGAGGAAGCCATCTTTCCTGAGAGTACTAAGAGACATCTCCTCGGGTGCGAAGGAAGATACTGAACAACATAGTGATGATGATTTGTTTTCCGCGAGTCAGCCAACGGAGTGTGTTGCGGCGGTGGAGGTGGAAGCGGTGTCCGAGACGCATAGATGTGGTAGTGGGGGTGTTGGTGGTAGCCGTGGTGGCAGACGCAGTAATGAGGGGGGCATGGAGCCCGCCATGATGTCACATCACATTCACAACACAGTGACAGAAGTGGCGGGGATGATGAGGAGGGCTATGATATTGATGTTGTTTTAGACAGGACGTGGGAACCAGGTGACGAGATGATGACGGCGTCAGAGGAGGAGGGTAGTAGTGGCGGCACTGGCAGTGATAAACAGCCAAGCCGAGGTAGGGGCAGAAGTAAATCTGCAAAACGTTGCAGCGGTAGGGTCAGCTCAGGAGCCGGTGACGGCGACACTGCTGCTACTGGAGTAGGCTCCCGAAAAAAGCCTGCCAGACAAGGGGCAAGCTCGGGTGGTGGTGGTGGTGGACGTGGTACTACCTCTTTACGGTACTCTGCCGTGTGGCAATTTTTCTGTACCCTCCCGGAGGACGAAAACATGGCACAGTGCCGTATCTGCAAGCAGAAAGTAAGGCGTGGGCAGGGCAGCAATGTAGGAACTACCGCTCTACGTAAACACATGGAGCGGCATCACAAGGCCATGTGGGACAATCAACATGCCCCACCATCATGTACATCTAATGAAGACCCCTCTGCCGCTGCTGCTGCTGCTCCAAGTCCCTGTCATCTAAGTAGTAGCCAGGCCTTATCCACCATCTCATTGTCATCATCATCACTGTCATCTAGTGCTCCTCCTACGTCCCGTCAGTTATCCATTACGGAATCGTTGTCCAATAAGCAACAATATATACCCAGTCATCCACTTGTTGTGCGGCTTAATTCACACCTGGCTAAGTTGTTGGTGGTGCAGTCGCTGCCGTACCACCTGGTCGACTCCGCCGGCTTCAAGCAATTGATGGCGTGCGCTCAGCCTAGGTGGCGAATACCTAGCCGCCATTACTTCTCCAATTCAGCTGTTCCTGCCTTGCACAAGCACGTGGAGGAAAAGGTGGGCCAGTCCTTGCAATTATCCGTGTGCAGCAGGGTACATGCCACCGTCGACACGTGGAGCAGCAACTATGGACAGGGACAGTACATGTCTTTCACGGCCCACTGGGTCAATATTTTGCAGTCCGATGCACCACCGCAGCAATACCAGGCATTACCACCTCCACGCTTGTATCTTTCTGGTTCAACTCCGGACACCAGGCGCCTACCATCCTCCTACTCCTACTCCTCCTCCTTGCCCTCCTCAATGGAGGTCTTCCCGTCCCCGACAGGACACAGCGTATATTCCACTCCTCCTCCCTCCTCTTTTCATAGGTGCAAGGTGAAGCGCCACAACGCTGTCTTACACCTGCTAAGTCTGGGCGAGAAAAGCCACACAGGGCAGGAGCTGCTGCTGTGCATCAAGGAGGAAATTGCGCGCTGGCTATCTCCTCTGAAACTCACACTGGGCAATGTTGTCTCTGATAAAGGGAAGAACGTTGTGGCTGCACTGCGTCTAGGTCACCTGACACAAGCTCCTTGCATTGCACATGTGATCAATCTGGTCATAACACGCTTCTTAAAGTCATATGTTGGTTTGAAGGGTGTGCTGGCCATGTCCAGGAGGGTTTGCGTTCGCTTTAGACATTCGTATGCATTTAAGAACGCCCTCCTGGACTTGCAGCGCCAAAACAATCTCCCAGAACACAGCCTGATTTGCGACGTTCCAACATGCTGGAATTCCACCCGCCACATGTTGGACCGTCTGTACGAACAGCAGAAAGCCGTTAATGATTTCCTGATGCAGCAGACGGGCAGCGTTTGGAGCCAGTGTAATTTCGAGCTCAGGCACTGGCAGCTGGTTAGAGACGCATGTCGCGTTTTTAGGCCCTTTGAAGAGGCCACACGATTTGTGAGCCGTGACGCTAGCGGAATGAACGATGTTATGCCGCTGATATTCATTCTGGAGCAAACGCTCACAGCAATGATTCAGCAAAGGATGGAGGAAGGATCATATCTGGCTATGGATGTTGAGGAGGAGGAGGAGGATGAGGATGAGGAAACAGGACCTGAAGAGGAGCTGGATTTGGAGATGGAATCACAGGAAGGGATAGGGGACGAGGCAGTCGCACAACATGACAGTGATGATGATGAGTCTGATGACGAACTTGATGATGGACAACCATGGCAGTATGGGGCGGAGATGGAACCAACCGGGCCCTCTGAAACGCTGGCCAGGATGGCGAGCTGTATGCTTCGTTGCTTGCGCACTGACTGTCGTATTGTTAGCATGAAGCAAAGAGATGAGTACTGGATAGCCACACTTTTAGACCCTCGGTATAATGCCAGAATGGGGGAGTTTTTTGCGCCTTCCGAGAGGGAGGCAAAATTGGCTTATTATCAGCTTGTCACGGCTTTCAAACGGCAAACACCTGCTGCAAGCATGTCTGACCAGGGGGCCACTCTCCGCTCCCCACTGTCTCATCGTTCCACCACCTCCGGCAGAGCTACCTCTGCAATAGGCGGCAGCAGTAGCGGCAGCAGCAGCCAATTCAGTATGGAAAATATGATGACAACATTTTTACATCCAATACCCTGACCTGACACACATCGTAGTCACCAAAGGGATGTTCACCATCACCAGCACCTAAACAACCAGGTTCACTCGTACCTGGACTGTGCCCTTTCTCTGTAAGAAATCCTGATCCCAGACCCCATGGACTTCTGGGTCAGCAGATTGGATCATTGGCAAGAACTGGCCCAGTTTGCCATGGGTGTACTGTCTTGTCCACCCTCTAGTGCAGCGTCAGAGAGGGTATACAGCGCGACAGGGGGCTTCTTCACCCCTAAGCGAACAAGATTGTCCGCCAACAGCTTGGAAAATCTCACGTTTCTGAAAATGAATCAAGTGTGGATCGGTGAGGATTTTAAAACCCCTGTGCCTGATGCCACTGATTAGATATGACATTGCTGCTGCTGCCGCTGCCGCCTGCTACTGCCGCCTGCTACTACGGGATTCTGTCCTTTACACTCTTTTTTTAATGTGCCGCTGTTGGTGCTGCTACTACTTCTACCACCAATCCACCCCCAGTGCCGTCTGCTACAAGCAGGCCTGCCCCACCACAGGGCTTTGTCTGTGACTGTCCAGTCTGTTTTAATGTGCTGCTACTACTACTACTACCACCACTCGTGCTGTCCGTTGGCTACCTCTACTACCACCAATACACCTCCACTGCCGTCTGCTACAAGCAGGCCTGAAGCCAGCCCCACCACAGTGCTTTGTCCTGTGACTGTCCAGTGTCTTTTCATGTGCTGCTACTACTACTACTACCACCACCCGTGCTGTCCGTTGGCTACCTCTACTACCACCAATCCACCCCCAGTGCCGTCTGCTACAAGCAGGCCTGCCCCACCACAGGGCTTTGTCCTGTGACTGTCCAGTCTCTTTTAATGTGCTGCTACTACTACTACCACCACCCTTGCTGTCCGTTGGCTACCTCTACTACCACCAATACACCTCCACTGCCGTCTGCTACAAGCAGGCCTGCCCCACCACAGGGCTTTGTCCTGTGACTGTCCAGTGTCTTTTAATGTGCTGCTACTACTACTACCACCACCCTTGCTGTCCGTTGGCTACCTCTACTACCACCAATACACCTCCACTGCCGTCTGCTACAAGCAGGCCTGCCCCACCACAGGGCTTTGTCCTTTTTCAAGTCTCTTTTAATGTGCTGCTACTACTACTACCACCACCCTTGCTGTCCGTTGGCTACCTCTACTACCACCAATACACCTCCACTGCCGTCTGCTACAAGCAGGCCTGCCCCACCACAGGGCTTTGTCCTGTGACTGTCCAGTGTCTTTTAATGTGCTGCTACTACTACTACCACCGCCCTTGCTGTCCGTTGGCTACCTCTACTAACACCAATACACCTCCACTGCCGTCTGCTACAAACAGGCCTGCCCCACCACAGGGCTTTGTCCTGTGACTGTCCAGTGTCATTTAATGTACTGCTACTACTACTACCACCACCCTTGCTGTCCATTGGCTACTTTTACTACCACCAATACACCTCCACTGCCGTCTGCTACAAGCAGGCCTGCCCCACCACAGGGCTTTGTCCTGTGACTGTCCAGTCTCTTTTAATGTGCTGCTACTACTACTACCACCACCCTTGCTGTCCGTTGGCTACCTCTACTACCACCAATACACCTCCACTGCCGTCTGCTACAAGCAGGCCTGCCCCACCACAGGGCTTTGTCCTGTGACTGTGCAGTGTCTTTTAATGTGCTGCTGCTACTACTACTACTACCACCACCCTTGCTGTCCGTTGGCTACCTCTACTACCACCAATACACCTCCACTGCCATCTGCTACAAGCAGGCTTGGAGGGCTTGTGAAAAGCCATTGCTTGTTGCTTTTACATCCATGTATGGATGAACCCCTGCAGGCATCTGCCAATAAAAAGGGTAAATTTTTGGAGGGCTTGTGAAAAGCCATTGCTTGTTGCTTTTACATCCATGTATCTGTATGGATGAACTACGGCAGGCATCTGCCAATAAAAAGGGTAAATTTTTGGAAGGCTTGTTTGTATAAAGCCATTGCTTGTTGCTTTTACATCCATGTATGGATAAACCCCGACAGGCATCTGGCAATAAAAAGGGTACATTTTTGGAGGGCTTGTCAAAAGCCATTGCTTGTTGCTTTTACATTACATCCATGTATGGATGAACCCCGGCAGGCATCTGCCAATAAAAAGGGTACATTTTTTGAGGGCTTGTGAAAAGCCATTGCTTCTTCTTTTACCATCTTATATGTATGAACCCTGGCAGGCATCTGCCGCCAAAAATGGTTAATTTTTGTACCTTTTTTAACAATGCATTAAGCATACAACATGCACAAGTGCAGTGGTTTCTGTTAGTTATCACCGTGTCCCATCCGTTTTCCTATAGCCATACATGTTGGCGTAACTTTGACACTAACTTTGCCTTAAAGACAGCTCAAAAGTACTTGGATACACTCATGGGTGACCTAAGATCTAAGAGTGTTATACAGGGCTTCTAGGGCTTTTAAACAGTGTTATCCACGATTTTTAGGGGCTTTCTTGAATTACAGGTTCGGTCAGAACTAGTTCGGTCCGAATCAAACTTTTTCATGAAATTCGGCGAACCAGCCGAACCGAACTTTTCATAAGTTCGCTCATCTCTAGTTATTACCTGTTGCGGAATTCTGGATATGTCCCAGGGTCACGTGAGTCTCACCCTTGGGGTAAGGGTTATGACTCCTTATGTAAGTACACCATAGTTTACCTGTCTTCTGTTTTCTCTAGGATAAAGATTCCTCTCAGAGACAAACTGATAAAAAGAAGGTTAAAAAATGTGCGACTTGTGCAAAAAAATTGCCAAAGTCACATAGGAAACTATTGTGTCAGGATTGTATTGCAAAATTACTAAAAGAGAACAACTGACATTTATGTCTGAACTTAGGGCTATGATTCGTGAAAAAGTGAGTCAGTCAGTAGCTTCCCTTGCCCCTCCTCAAGAAACTCCCGCACACTCCCAGGCAAAAAGGCCACGGATTGAAGTGGATCAAAAATATTGTCCTCCATCTCAGGGGTCTGACTCGGAGCAGGAGTGTTATTACCTATCGGAGGGCGAGTTAGAAGAACGAGAGGAACTCTTGCCTTCAACGTCATCCACTCAAGAGAAAAAAAAAATTCTTCTCTACTGAGATGTCTGATACCTTAATCCAGGCTATATGGGAAACCATGGATATTCCCGAAGAAGACCAACCACATACCATACAGGATGAGATGTTTGGGGGTCTAATGGAAAAGAAAACAAAGATTTTTCCGGTAAACTAAAATCTCAAGAGAATGCTAACGACTGAATGGGAGGATTTGGAAAAAAGGCTCTTCATTTCAAGGGAATTTAAAAACAGACTTCTCTTTGATCCAGAAGACACTAAAGCTTGGTATGAGATCCCAAAAGTAGATGTCCCAGTAGCCAGGGTTGCTAAAAAAAAACCTCAATCCCATTTGAAGATTCCTCTCAGTTGTAGGACCCCATGGACCGGAAGGCAGACGGGCTACTGAAAAGAGCTTGGGAATCTTCATCCGCTTTGATCTCTACGAATATCGCGGCCACATCGGTAGCAAGAGCAATGTTTATATGGTTAAACCAGCTGGAGACCCATTTGATGATGTAGACATCACGACAAGATCTATTAAAACCTCTACCCTTACTAAAGATGGCAACCGGATTCTTGGTAGACGCTTCAGCGGAATCCATTAGATTTGCTGCCAGGAATGGAGCTCTCTCAAATGCTGCTAGAAGAGCATTATGGCTCAAGATGTGGTCAGGAGATACGAAGTCCAAGAACAAGTTGTGTTCTATCCCTTTTACAGGTTCTCTGATTTTCGGTCCTCTCCTGGATAACATGCTGGAGAACGCAGCGGATAGGAAAAAGTAGTTTCCAGAAGAGAAACAAAAAACAAAAAAAAACAACTCAGTTTCGGTGGTTTCACCAATAGAGAGAGCCAACCTTACAGAACTACAGCGGGAAAGGGAAGTCCGGTCGCTGGAGTTACCCCAAGGGAGGAAGGCGTCGAGGATATCTCCTTAACCCCAATAACTCATTTCAGCCCTCAAAGCAATGACGCCAAGAGTGTGGGGGGAAGACGCCTACAATTGTATTCCAAATGGACCGGAATAACCCAGAACTCTTGGGTTCTAAAGATTATAAAAGAAGGGTACAAAATAGAATTCTCCTCCATTCCACCAGAGAAATTTCTAATAACCCAGTACCAAGCAAAAGATCTTCATCAGATCCTTATCCGGGACGTCCAGAAACTACTCAAATTGAAAGCAATTACTCCAGTTCCCCACAACAAAAAATTCAAGGGCCACTATTCAAAGATCTTCTTAGTCAAGAAACCAAACGGTTCTTACAGGACAATAATCAACCTGATGGTCCTGAACAAATGGGTAAAATTTTACAAAATTCAAGATGGAGTCTATCAGATCGACTATTCCTCTAATAAGGAAAGAGGCATCAATGTGTATGATTGATTTAAAGGATGCGTGCTATCACGTCCCTATTCACCCCGCTTACCAGAGATTCCTCAGATTCGCAATTCAGAACGGTCCTTCCATTCTCCACTTTCAGTTTGTCTGCCTCCCTTTCGCCATTTCCTCCTCCCCCAGAATTTGTACAAAAATTATGGCAGAGATTATGGCATTCGTAAGAAGTCAGGGCATAGTAATTATCCCATATCTAGACGATTTCCTGTTGACAGCAGATACTCCGTCTATCTTAAACAGTCATCGGTCACAGGTTCTTTCCCTACTACTGGAATTGGGATGGATAATCAACTTCCAAAAGTCAAGTCTTCCTCCCCAAAAACAGAAGGTCTTCTTAGGAGTGCTACTAGACTCCGCCCTTCAACATTCCTTCCTCCCGAGAGAGAAACTGTAATGGCAGGAAGGAGGTGAAGGGAACAAGTGAGCCCTAATCTACCCACCGCCCTGTCCCTGCCTACTTTCAATGACCCGCCCTAGGCGACGGGGTACAACTTGGCGGCGGTCCCTATGCTGTCTAAGTGCAAGGAGTACAAACAGGGAACACGCAAGGGAATACAGTAGCCCACGGAACGCCGCGAGGAGACGGAGCGGTGAATGAGCCAGTCAGGATCAGGAAGTAGTGGAGTATACAAACGGGAGCACGGAGCAGAAGCAAGCCAGGGGCAGAGCAACGCAGGATAAATGGAACTGAAGCAAGGCAGAAGCACGGCAGAAGCAGGCTGGAGCAAGGCAGCAGTGGGGCCAGGAATCCAAGAAGAATAACAAGCAAGGAGGAAGAGAAAACGGCAGGTATAAATGGACAGGGGGCGGAGCTAACTCTGACTGACCAGGCCGCGATAGGCTCTCCCACTCCTGAGCCTGCCACCCTGATTGGTGGGAGCAGGTGTCAGTCTCAGAGGTCTGGCCTCAGGTGTCGACTGATTAATCCTGGGAGTATACCCAGACGTAGTGCCTGGCAGATCCTTTACAGTACTCCCCCTTTTATGAGGGGCCACCGGACCCTTACTAAGAGGACCCGGTTTAGTGGGGAAGAGAAGGTGGAACCTCCTGATCAATACCCCAGCGTGAACATCTCGAGCAGGTACCCAAGTCCTCTCCTCCAGCCCGTATCCTCTCCAATGGACCAGGTACTGGAGGGAGCCCTGGATCATCCTACTGTCCACAATTTTGGCCACCTCGAATTCCACCCCCTCAGGGGTGAGAACGGGAACAGGAGGTTTCCTCGAGGGGGACCAGGACGGGGAGCAGCGCTTCAGGAGGCATGGAAGACGTCGTGTATGCGAAAGGATGGGGGCAGCTCCAGACGGAAGGATACAGGGTTGAGGACTTCAATGACCTTATAAGGTCCAATAAATCGGGGAGCAAACTTCCTGGACGGGACCTTAAGGCGCAAGTTCCTCGACGACAACCACACCAGATCCCCGACGACAAACCGGGGGTTAGCAGAACGTCTACAATCAGCCTGAATCTTTTGTACGCTCTGGGACGCCTCTAGGTTCTTCTGAACCTGGGCCCAGACTGTGCACAGTTCCCGATGAACGTCCTCTACCTCGGGATTATTGGAACAACCAGGGGAAACGGAGGAGAACCTAGGATTAAACCCGAAATTACAGAAAAACGGGGAGACCCCTGACGAGTTACTGACCCGGTTATTCAGGGAAAATTCGGCGAGGGGAAGGAATGAGACCCAATCAAATTGACAGTCAGAAATGAAACACCTTAAATATTGTTCCAGGGATTGGTTAGTCCTTTCCGTTTGGCCATTAGTTTCGGGATGGAAGGCGGAGGAGAAGGATAGATCAATCTCCAACTTTTTACAAAAAGCTCTCCAATAAAAGGAAACAAATTGTACCCCTCTGTCCGAAACGATATTGACTGGGGCCCCATGGAGACGCAGAATGTGTTTCACAAACAAAGAAGCTAACGTCTTGGCGTTAGGTAGTTTCTTAAGGGGCACAAAGTGGCACATCTTGCTGAAGCGGTCTACTACCACAGACACCACCGACTTGCCCTGAGATGGAGGCAAATCGGTGATAAAATCCATGGAGATATGGGTCCAAGGTCTCTGGGGAATGGGCAAGGAACGTAGTAAGCCCACAGGTCGGGACCTAGGGGTCTTGGACCTAGCACAGACCTCACAAGCGGCGACGTAAGCCCTAACGTCTTTAGGCAACCCAGGCCACCAATAGTTTCTGGTAATGAGGAGTTTGGTACCCAAGATGCCAGGATGACCAGATAGAGCGGAGTCATGATTTTCCCTGAGTACCCTTAGCCGGTATTGCAGGGGGACAAACAGTTTGTCCCCAGGGAGGTTCCCGGGAGCTGAACCTTGATCAGCCGCGATGTCAGAGGCTAAGTCAGAATCAGTGGCAGAAACAATTATACCAGGGGGTAAAATACAAGCAGGATCCTTCTCAGAAGGAGGATTAGCCATGAAACTACGTGACAGTGCATCAGCCTTAATATTTTTGGACCCAGCCCTATAGGTACCCAAGAAATTAAATCTGGTAAAGAATAGTGCCCAACGAGCTTGTCTAGGATTAAGCCTCCGAGCAGATTCTAGGAAAACCAGATTCTTGTGGTCAGTAAGGACCGTTACCTGGTGTCTGGCCCCCTCCAAGAAGTGACGGCACTCTTCAAAAGCCCATTTAATGGCTAAAAGTTCGCGGTTGCCAATATCATAGTTACACTCCGTGGGCGAAAACTTCCTAGAGAAGTAAGCACAGGGGCGGAGATGGGTGAGGGAGCTGGTACCCTGGGACAAGACGGCCCCCACTCCCACCTCGGACGCGTCAACCTCCACAATAAATGGCTCCCTTTGGTTGGGCTGAACCAGCACGGGGGCCGAGATAAAGCACTTCTTGAGGGTCTCAAAAGCCTGGACGGCCTCAGGGGGCCAATGGAGGACATCAGCACCCTTGCGAGTGAGGTCCGTAAGAGGCTTAGCGACGACCGAGAAGTTGGCAATAAATCTCCTGTAATAGTTAGCGAACCCCAAAAAACACTGTAGCGCCTTCAGGGAGGCAGGTTGGACCCATTCCGCCACAGCCTGAACCTTGGCAGGGTCCATGCGGAATTCATGAGGAGTGAGGATTTGACCTAAAAATTGTATCTCCTGTACCCCAAACACACATTTTTCGGTCTTCGCAAACAGATTATTTTCCCGAAGGACCTGGAGGACCTTCCTGACATGCTCCACGTGCGAGGACCAGTCCTTGGAAAACACCAGTATGTCATCAAGGTACACTACAAGAAAATTACCCAGGTAATCTCTCAGAATTTCATTAATAAAATTCTGGAAGACGGCAGGGGCATTACACAACCCAAAGGGCATGACTAGGTATTCGAAATGACCTTCGGGCGTGTTGAATGCAGTTTTCCACTCATCCCCCTCTTTGATGCGGATAAGGTTATATGCCCCCCGTAGATCAAACTTAGAGAACCATTGGGCCCCCTGAACCTGATTAAAAAGATCCGGAATCAAAGGAAGGGGATACTGGTTCCTTACTGTGACCTTATTCAAGTTCCGATAATCAATGCACGGCCTAAGACCACCATCCTTCTTCCCCACGAAGAAGAAGCCAGCACCTACAGGAGAAGTCGAGGGGCGAATGAAACCCTTGGCCAGGCATTCTTGGATATACTCCCTCATAGCTTTACGTTCAGGACATGAAAGATTAAATATCCTCCCCTTAGGAAGCTTGGCACCAGGCACCAAATCGATGGTGCAATCGTAATCTCTATGAGGGGGCAACACCTCGGAGGCCTCCTTAGAAAACACATCAGCGAAGTCCTGAACAAACTCAGGAAGCGTGTTTACCTCCTCCCGGGGAGAAATAGAGTTAACTGAAAGACATGACATCAGGCAATCACTACCCCATTTGGTGAGATCCCCAGTATTCCAATCAAACGTGGGATTATGCAGCTGCAACCAGGGAAGACCTAATACCAGATCGGACGATAATCCCTGCATCACCAGTACAGAGCACTGCTCCAAATGCATGGAGCCAACACGGAGCTCAAAAACAGGAGTATGCTGAGTAAAATAACCATTAGCAAGAGGAGTGGAGTCGATAACCACTACCGGGATAGGATAAGGTAAATCAATAAAAGGCATTTTTAGAGACATAGCAAATTCCACAGACATGATATTAGCAGATGAGCCCGAATCCACGAAGGCACTGCCAGTGGCAGACCGGCCAGCAAACGAGACCTGAAAGGGAAGCAAAATCTTATTGCGTTTAGTATTAACGGGAAATACCTGTGCGCCCAAGTGACCTCCCCGATGATCACTTAGGCGCGGAAGTTTTCCGGCTGCTTATTCTTGCGCCTGGGACAGGTGTTCAGTAGATGCTTGTCGTCCCCACAATAGAAGCAGAGACCATTCTTCCTGCGAAACTCTCTACGTTGTCGAGGGGACATGGAGGCCCCGAGTTGCATAGGTACCTCCGAGTCCTCCGTGGAAGAGCGAGGAGACGGGACCTCGGGGGGAATCGCAGGGCAGTCAGAGGGGAAAACATTGAAACGTTCAAGCTGACGTTCCCTGAGACGTCGGTCAAGTCGTACTGCTAGGGCCATAACCTGGTCTAGGGAGTCAGAAGAGGGGTAGCTAACCAGCAGATCCTTCAGGGCGTCAGATAATCCTAACCTAAACTGGCACTTTAGGGCCGGGTCGTTCCACCGAGAAGCTACGCACCACTTTCTAAAATCAGAACAGTATTCCTCAACAGGTCTCCTACCCTGACGTAAGGTCACCAGCTGACTCTCGGCTAAGGCAGTCCTGTCAGTCTCGTCGTAAATGAGACCGAGGGCAGAGAAAAAACGATCAACGGAGGAAAGTTCAGGGGCGTCAGGAGCCAAGGAGAAGGCCCACTCTTGGGGCCCTTCCTGGAGTCGGGATATAATGATACCCACCCGCTGGTTCTCGGAACCTGAGGAGTGAGGTCTTAGGCGGAAATAAAGTCTGCAACTCTCCCGGAAGGAGAAAAAAGTCTTACGGTCCCCTGAGAACCGGTCAGGTAACTTGAGGTTGGGTTCTAAAGGTGAGGTGAGGGGTACTACAAAGGCAGCGTCAGACTGATTGACCCTCTGAGCCAGGGCCTGGACCTGTAGGGAGAGGCCCTGCATCTGCTGGGTCAGGGTCTCAAGGGGGTCCATGATAGCGTCAGCGTAGAAGAAATGGTAGACTAGGTAAGGGCTTGTTATTATGTAATGGCAGGAAGGAGGTGAAGGGAACAAGTGAGCCCTAATCTACCCACCGCCCTGTCCCTGCCTACTTGCAACGACCCGCCCTAGGCGACGGGGTACAACTTGGCGGCGGTCCCTATGCTGTCTAAGTGCAAGGAGTACAAACAGGGAACACGCAAGGGAATACAGTAGCCCACGGAACGCCGCGAGGAGACGGAGCGGTGAATGAGCCAGTCAGGATCAGGAAGTAGTGGAGTATACAAACGGGAGCACGGAGCAGAAGCAAGCCAGGGGCAGAGCAACGCAGGATAAACGGAACTGAAGCAAGGCAGAAGCACGGCAGAAGCAGGCTGGAGCAAGGCAGCAGTGGGGCCAGGAATCCAAGAAGAATAACAAGCAAGGAGGAAGAGAAAATGGCAGGTATAAATGGACAGGGGGCGGAGCTAACTCTGACTGACCAGGCCGCGATAGGCTCTCCCACTCCTGAGCCTGCCACCCTGATTGGTGGGAGCAGGTGTCAGTCTCAGAGGTCTGGCCTCAGGTGTCGACTGATTAATCCTGGGAGTATACCCAGACGTAGTGCCTGGCAGATCCTTTACAGAAACAAATTCTTCTACTGACAGAAGTGTGGAAATTTTGGAAGAAAAGCACCTGTTCCATAAGGGAAGGAATGCGGATGTTTGGAATGATGACGTCTTTCATCCAATCTATTCCATGGAGTCAATTTCACTCCAGACCCCTACAGAAACTGATCCTGTCCCAGTGGGATCGAAAACAGGACTCCTTGAATTCAAGAATTCAGATTTCCGAAACAGTGAAATCATCTCTCCATTGGTGGCTCTGCACAAACAACATAAGCAAGGGGGTCCCTGGAGAATGGTTCCTAAACAGGGCAGTCTTTCTGTCCTTAACCCGAAGATGGTGTTATCCACAAATAGACCTGTTTGCCACAAGGAAAATCTCCAAATAGAGACATTCTTCTCCCTAAATCTTAAAGACAACCCATTGGGAGTAGATGCATTGTCCCAACCCTGGGACATGGATCTGGACTATGCCTTTCCTCCGTTTCCTCTAATACCAATGGTTAGAGATGAGCGAACCGGGACAACCGAACCCGGTTTCGGTCCGAACTTCCGGTAAAGTTCGGTTCGCAGCGAATCCGAACTTCACCGGGTTCGGCCGAACCCGTTTTGACCGAACCCGGTCAAAAAC
This sequence comes from Rhinoderma darwinii, assembly GCF_050947455.1. Lineage (NCBI taxonomy): Eukaryota > Metazoa > Chordata > Amphibia > Anura > Rhinodermatidae > Rhinoderma > Rhinoderma darwinii. The sequence goes on from NC_134689.1 coordinate 416,111,055, forward strand.
ATTATACAAATCGGCAGCCACTTATCTCTATCAATCACTGATAGAGAAAAGAGGCTGCTGATTAAAAATAAAATAAAAAGCATTTCATACGTACCCGGTCGTTGTCTTGTTGACGAGTCCCTCTTCTTCCTCCAGTCCGACCTTTTCTGACGCGGCAGCCTGTGATTGGCTGCAGAGGCCTCTGCAGCCTGTGATTGGCTGCAGAGGCCGCAGCAGCCTGTGATTGGCTGCAGCGCTCACATGGGCTGCATCGTCATCAAGGAATGTCGGGCCGGATGTCGAGAGGGACGCGTCACCAAGGCAACGGCCAGGAGACCGGACTGGAGGAAGCAGAAAGTTCTCGGTAAGTATGAACGTCTTTTTTTTTACAGGTACTGTGATCGGTAGTCACTGTCCAGGGTACTGAAACAGTTACTGCCGATCAGTTAACTCTTTCAACACCCTGGACAGTGACTATTTAGGGCATGTGCACACACACTAATTACGTCCGTAAATGACGGACGTATTTCGGCCGCAAGTACCGGACCGAACACAGTGCAGGGAGCCTGGCTCCTAGCATCATAGTTATGTACGATGCTAGGAGTCCCTGCCTCTCTGCAGGACAACTGTCCCGTACTGTAATCATGTTTTCAGTACGGGACAGTAGTTCCACGGAGAGGCAGGGACTCCTAGCATCGTACATAAATATGATGCTAGGAGCCCGGCTCCCTGCAGGGTGTTCGGTCCGGTACTTGCGGCCGAAATACGTCCGTCAATTACGGACGTAATTAGTGTGTGTGCACATACCCTTACTGACGTCGCCTAGCAACGCTGCCGTAATGACGGGTGCACACATGTAGCCACCCGTCATTACGGAGCCTCATGCACACGACCATAAAAACACCCGTTATCACGGGTCGTAATTACGACCCGAAATAGCGGGCCCATAGACTTCTGTTAGCCACGGGTACCTTCCCGTTTTCTCACGGGAAGGTGCCCGTGCCGTTAAAAAGATAGAACATGTTCTATTTTTTTATTTTACGGGCCGTGCTCGTAATTACGACTCGTAACTACGAGCACGGCCGGCCACGGGCAGCCGGCCGCTTTTGCGAACCGTGCTGTCATTATAATTATAGCAGCACGGCCCGTAAAATAGAAAAATAGAACATGTTCTATTTTTTTAACGGCACGGGCACCTTCCCGTGAGAATACGGAAAGGTACCCGTGGGTAACAGAAGTCTATGAGCCCGTTATTGCGGGTCGTAATTACGACCCGCAATAACGGGTGTTTTTACGGTCGTGTGCATGATGGGAGCACGGCTCGGAAAAACGAACGGCTGCCCGTGCTCATCTCCTGAAATAATCTGTGCTGCCTTAAACTCTGTGGACAGGTCAGGATCCTGTTTCTTTTAAATGCTGCTAGGGAACCCGCTCGATCCACTATATAAGGCTACGCTACAGTGCTGCATTTAAAAGAAACAGGATCCTGACCTGTCCACAGAGTTTAAGGCAGCACAGAGTATTTCAGGAGATGAGCGTGCAGATTCAGTGCTGTTGTGAACTCTGCTCTTACCATTACGTAGCTCTCAGTCTGTTATCTCTCCTCCACTCCTGTCCTCAAGAACACCTTCACATGATTGGCAAGTCACCACGTAATGGTAAGAGAAGAGTTCACAGCAGCACAGAGTATTTCAGGAGATGAGCGTGCGGATCTTGTGCGTGGTGGTGACTTGCCAATCATGTGAACGTGTTATAGAGGACAGGAGTGGAGGAGATGTAACAGACTGAGCTACGTATTGGTAAGAACAGAGTTCACAGAAGCACAGAGTATTTCAGGAGAGGAGCGTGCAGATTCAGTGCTGCTGTGAACTCTGCTCTTACCATTACGTAGCTCAGTCTGTTACCTCTCCTCCACTCCTGTCCTCAATAACACCTTCACATGATTGGCAAGTCACCACCCCGCACAAGATCCGCACGCTCATCTCCTGAAATACTCTGTGCTGCTGTGAACTCTGCTCTTACCATTACGTGGTGACTTGCCAATCATGTGAAGGTGTTCTGGAGGACAGGAGTGGAGGAGAGGTAACAGACTGAGAGCTACGTAATGGTAAGAGCAGAGTTCGCAGCAGCACTGAATCTGCACGCTCATCTCCTGAAATACTCTGTGCTGCCTTAAACTCTATGGACAGGTCAGGATCCTGTTTCTTTTAAATGCTGCACTGTAGCGCAGCCTTATATAGTGGATCGAGCGGGTTCCCCAGCAGCATTTAAAAGAAACCGTGTTTGTGTATGTGTGTGTTTGTGTATATATGTGTGTTTGGGTATGTGACTTTGTCTGTTTTTGTTTTTATATGTGTGTGTGTGTGTGTATATATGGGTGTGTTTGTGTATATGTGTTTTGTGTATATGTTTGTGTATATATGGGTGTATTTGTGTATATGTTTGTGTGTAGATGTTTGTGTGTGTTTTTGTATATGTGTATATGTGTGTATATGAGTGTGTGTTTGTGTGTATATATGGGTGTGTTTGTGTATATGTGTTTGTGTATATGTGTGTTTGGGTATGTGTGTTTTTGTTTGTATATGTGTTTGTGTATATGTGTTCGTGTATGTGTGTATAACTGTGTGTGTGTGTGTGTGTGTTTGGATATGTGTGTTTTTGTTTGTATATGTGTGAGTTCGTGTATATGTGTGTGTTTGTCTGTTTATGTGTGTGTGTATATCTTGTTGTGTTTGTGTATATATGTGTGTGTCTGTGTATGGTTGTTTGTTTGTGTGTGCGTGTATATATGTGTGTATTTGTGTATATGTGTGTGTTTGTGTATGGTTGTTTGTTTGTGTGTGCGTGTATATATGTGTGTAGGTGAGTAGAAGTATTGGTATTGTTCACATTGATAACTGTTTTTTTATGTTGTTGCAGATTTTGATGTACCGATTGGACTACATCTTCGATTCGTTGGACTACTGCGTAGATCTGCGTTTTTTCAAATTTTAATAAAATGGTTAACGAGGGTTTTGTTGGGGATTTCTTATTTCAATAAAAAAGAATTGTCTTTGTGTTTTTTTTCAAACTTTATTAGTGCCTAGATAATGGCAGTTGGCTGATTGACAGCGTCCATTATTAAGGCGGCACTTAGTGTTAGCCTATTCAGAGGCTAGCACTAACCACCCATTATTACCCCGGTACCCACCACCACCAGGGGTGCCGGGAAGAGCTTGGTACGATCCAGTACCCGACCATCTGTTGTGATGGTCGGGTACTGGGGCGGCCTTAGGCTGGTATTATGAGGCTGGGAAGGGCCAAAATCAGTGGACCTTCCCACCCTTGTAATGCTAGGCTGCTGCTGCTGTGTTGTATCGGGCTGGTTATAAAAATGGGGGGAACCCCCACGTCGTTTTTTTTTTGGAATTTAAGAAATTTAGCAATAGACGGGTCCCCCACATTTTTAATAACCAGCCATATACAAGGCCGCAGCAGTCTGGCATTACATGGGTGGGAAGGGCCACTGGTTTTGTCCATTCCCAGGCTAATAACACTGTGTTGTATGTGGCTGGTTATGATAAATTGGGTGGAACCCCATGTCTTTTTAAAAAAAAAAAAATGTAAATAAATAAATAATTTAAAAAAATGACGTGGGGTCCCCCCCACTTTTATAACCAGCCAGATACAACACAGCAGCAGCAGCCTAGCATTACAAGGGTGGGAAGGTCCACTGTTTTTGGCCCTTCCCAGCCTCATAATACCAGCCTGCGGCCGCCCCAGGGCCCGACCATCACAACAGATGGTCGGGTACTGGATCGTACCTGGCTCTTCCCGGCACCCCTGGTGGTTTTGGGTACCGGGGTAATAATGGTGGTTAGTTTTAGCCTCTGCACCGGCTAACACTAAGCCTCGCATTAGTAATGGATGTTGTCACTCAGACAGCGGCCATTACTAAAGTGGTAATAATAAAATTTGAAAAGAAAAAGACAAAGATATAGATAAAATATTTTATTGAAATAAAGCACCCCCAACACAACCCTCATTAACCATTTTATTGTAGAAAAAAAAAAACGTCATCTAAGTAGTCCTCGAAACCGACGTAGTCCAAACACCAAACCTGTAAAAAAATAAAATAATGGAATAAAACATGTCGTAGGCTTAGATTCAGTTTAATGTGTGATACTGACTGTTATACCATGTATAGAAGCCTCCCGTGAAGTTGACTTAGATACAGGGCGCCAGCAGACAGTATCATACATGGCCATACATACATATATACAAATATACATACATACATATATACAAACATACATACATATATACAAGCATGCACATATATACATGCAAATATACATACATGCAAACATACACACATATATACATGCAAACTATCATACATACATGCATACACACACACACACACACACACATGAAAACATACATACAAACAAACATGCAAAGATACATACATACATATATACAAGCATGCACAAATATACATGCAAACATAAATACATGCAAACATAATTACATACATGCACATATATATAAACATACATGCAAACATACATGCAAAAATAAAAACATGCAAACATACATACATGCACATATATACATACATACATGACAACATACATACAAACATACATGACAACATACATACATGCAAACATACATACATGCAAACATACATACACACATGCAAACATATATACATGCAAATATACATACAAACATGCACATGTATACATACATGCCAGCATACATGCAAACATACATGCACATATATACATACATACATGACAACATACATACATGCAAATATACATACATACACACATGCACATATATACATACATGCCAACATACATGCACATATATACATACATGACAACATACATACATACATGACAACATACATACATATATATATATATACACACATGCAAATATACATACAAACATGCATACATACATGCAAACATACATTCATGCAAACACACATACATGCAAACATACATACATACATACAAATATACATACACACATGCACATATATACATACATGACAACATACATACATACATACATACATGACAACATACATGCAAAAATACATACATGCAAACATACATACATACATGCAAATATATACATGCAAATATACATACAAACATGCACATATATACATACATGCCAACATACATGCACAGATATACATACATACATACATACATACATGACAACATACATACATGCCAACATACATACATACATACATACATACATACATACATGCCAACATACATACATGCCAAAAAATAATAATAATACGTTCATACTTACTTTCCTCCTGTCCGGCCTCCAGCGATGACGTTTCATTCATGTCGCCGCTGCAGCCTGTGATTGGCTGCAGAGGCGGTCACGTGGGATGAAGCGTCATCCTGACGTGCGTGACCGCCACTACAGCCTGTGATTGGCTGCAGCGGCGAAAGGGATGAAACGTCATCGCTGGAGGCCGGACAGGAGGAAAGTAAGTACGAACGTATAATTTTTATTTTTTTATTACATTTAAATGGTATTTTCCGCGCGCCGAGCATGTACTGTGAAGGTTGCTGAAAGAGTTAGTGCAGCCCATTAACTCTATCAGCACCCTGGACAGTAGCATGCTCGGCGCACGGAAGTGACAGGTTCGGTCAGAACTAGTTCGGTCCGAACCGAACTTTTTTGTGAAATTCGGCGAACTAGCCGAACCGAACTTTTGATAAGTTCGCTCATCTCTACCAATGGTATTAAGAAAAATCCAGGAAGATTTGACAAAACTCATCATTATTCTTCCCTATTGGCCAAAAAGAAGCTGGTCTCCAATCGTAAAGTACCTAGCGTTGGAAGATCCTAGCATGCTCCCAGTCAAGAAGAATCTTCTCTCCCAGGGTCCCTTTTTCTTTCAGGGAATAGAAACTCTGAAGTTTTCAGCCTGGATCCTGAAAGGGAGATTTTGAAAACCACGGTCTGTCAGACGAGGTAATTTCAACTATCTTATTATGTCATAAAGAAGTTACCTCAAAAATCTATAACAAAATTTGGAAGAAATTCTGTTCCTGGTATGGAGACCCAGGACCCTTTACTCCCAACATCGCAAAAATCCTAGATTTTCTACAATCGGGATTCAAAAAAGGGCTTAGCCCTAGTACCTTTAAAAGTGCCAATTTCAGCCTTGAAGAGGCTCTGTCACCAAATTTTGCAACCTCTATCTGCTATTGCAGCAGATTGGCGCTGCAATGTAGATTACAGTAACGTTTTTATTTTAAAAAAACGAGCATTTTTGGCTAAGTTATGACCATTTTTGTAGTTATGCAAATGAGGCTTGCAAAAGTCCAAGTGGGTGTGATTAAAAGTAAAAGTCCAAGTGGGCGTGTATTATGTGCGTAAATCGGGGCGTTTTTAATACTTTTACTAGCTGGGCGTTCTGATGAGAAGTATCATCCACTTCTCTTCAGAACGCCCAGCTTCTGGCAGTGCAGATCTGTGACGTCACTCACAGGTCCTGCATCGTGTCGGCCACATCGGCACCAGAGGCTACAGTTGATTCTGCAGCAGCATCAGCGTTTGCAGGCAAGTAGCTACATCGACTTACCTGCTAACGCCGATGCTGCTGCAGAATCAACTGAAGCCTTTGGTGCCGATGTGTCCTCGCTCGTCTGACACGATGCAGGACCTGTGAGTGACGTCACAGCGTGATCTGGCAGAAGCTGGGCGTTCTGAAGAGAAGTGGATGATACTTCTCATCAGAACGCCCAGCTAGTAAAAGTATTAAAAACGCCCCGATGTACGCACATAATACACGCCCACTTGGACTTTTACTTTTAAACACACCCACTTGGACTTTTGCAAGCCTCATTTGCATAAATACAAAAATGGCCATAACTTGGCCAAAAATGCTCGTTTTTAAAAAATAAAAACGTTACTGTAATCTACATTGCAGCGCCGATCTGCTGCAATAGCAGATAGGGGTTGCAAAATCTGGTGACAGAGCCTCTTTAAGTAATTTTTTCAATACTCCTTTAGCTGAACATCGGTGGATCAGAATATTCACTCAAGCAGTCTCTAAACTGAAACCTTCCCTAAAAATATCAGTTCCTACCTGAGATTTGAATGTAGCGTTAACGGTTCTTTGCGATCCCCCCTTTGAGCCCCTCGACACGATTAGTATGCATTTTTTAACTCTAAAAGCTGCATTCTTAGTAGCTATTACACCAGCAAGAAGGATTGGAGAAATCCGATCTCTGTCGGTCATAGAACCCTACCTAAAAGTACGAGAAAACAAGATCATTCTAAAGCTAGATCCTTCCTTTATTCCAAAAGTATCTACTGCCTTCCATAGGGAACAAGAAATAATTCTACCTTCCTTTTGTCCAGATTCTAAAGACCAACAAGAAGAAAAATTCCATTGCCTGTATGCCAGGCGAACAATTCTTCAGTATCTGGATAGAACCTCCTCCTGGAGACAAGCTAAAAATCTATTTGTCCTGTATGGGGGAAAGAATAGAGGAAAGAAAGCCTCAAAAGGCTCTCTAACGAGATGGGTAAAAGCTACCATACAAGAAGCCTACAAGTACCAAGGACTATGTGCCCCACAAGGCATCAAAGCCCATTCAACGAGGACAATTTCGGCATCCTGGGCAGAAAGAAGAGAAGCCTGTATGGACCAAATCTGCAGAGCTGCCACTTGGTCAAGCCATCATACGTTTTGCAAACATTATAGGCTAGATCAGGGGTCTCAAGCATGCGGCCTGCAGGCCACATGCGGCCCCTGGGGCTGTCCTCTGCGGCCCGCGGGACACGGAGCCGCTATTATCGGTTCTGCTCTGAGACTCTGGAATTCCCTGACATCGCTGTCCACATATGAACAGCGATGTCTGGGGCTTCCCCAGAGCCGGAGTCCCGTGCAGAGCGCTAGTACAGGCTCTGCTCCGGGACTCTGTGGAATTCCCTGACATCGCTGTCCATGTTTGGACTCACAATGTCTGGGGCTTCCCCAGGGCGGAGTCCCGTGCAGAGTGCTAGTACAGGCTCTGCTCCGGGACTCTGTGGAATTACCTGACATCGCTGTCCATATATGGACAGTGTGTCAGGGTCTTCCCCAGAGTAGAGTCCCGGGCAGTGCGCTAGAATAAGCTCTGCTCAGGGACGCTGTGGAATTCCCTGACATCGCTGTCCATATATGGACAGTGTTTTAGGGTCTTCCACAGAGCGGAGTCCTGTGCAGAGCACTAGTACAGGCTCTGCTCCGGGACTCTGTGGAATTCCCTTACATCACTGTCCATATATGGACAGTTTGTCAGGGTCTTCCCCAGAGCGGAGTCCCGGGCAGAGCGCTAGTACAGGCTCTGCTCCGGGACTCTGTGGAATTCCCTGACATCGCTGTCCATACATCGACAATGATATCAGGGGCTTCCCCAGAGCAGGAGTCCCAGTGATGTCAGGAGCACAGCTGGAGTCCCAGGAAGAGCCCAGTAGCGCTCTGCCTGGGACTCCAGCTCTCGGGTTGTCCCTGACATCTCTGTCCATATATGGACAGTGATGTCAGGAGCAGAGCTGGAATCCCAGGCAGAGTGATAGAAGCGGCTCTGCTCCGGGACTCCAGCTCTGGGCAAGCCCCTATCATCACTGTGGCAGCATCGGCGGAGGGCACTGTGGCAGCATCTGCGAAGGGCACTTTGGCAGCATCTGCGGAGGGCACTGAGGCAGCATCTACGGAGGGCACTGTGGCAGCATCTACGGAGGGCACTGTGGCAGCATCTACAGAGGGCAATTTGGCAGCATCTACAGAAGGCACTGTGGCAGCATCTACAGAGGGCACTGTGGCATTATCTAGGGGTGTGTTGCATTATCTTCAGAGGGCACTGTGGCATTATCTAGCAGTCTGTTTAATTATCTACAGAGGGCACTGGCATCATCTACAGAGGGAACGGTGGCATTATCTAGGGGTGTGTTGCATTATCTACAGAGGGCACTGTGGCATTATCTACAGAGGGCACTGTGGCAACATCTACAGAGAGCACTGCGGTAGCATCCACAGAGGGCAGTGCGGCAGCATCCACAGAGGGCAGTGCGGCAGCATCCACCGAGGGCACTGCGGCAGCATCCACCGAGGGCACTGTGGCACTCTCTAAAAAGGGGCTGCTCAATCTTGACATGTGTGTCTGCCAAACGCTGCCAACTGAGCCGCCGGACTGCATTTATCAACACAAACTATAAAACTGGATTGTTGAAATAAGCACGTGGAGAAATATCTCAAATTTTAAACCTAGCGGTATTATTATAGTAATGTAGTATTATTATTATAGTAATATAGTGTTATAGTAGATCAAATAACTAACTGATTAACAATAATTTTGTATTGTATCAAATTTGAAAGTAATGCGGACCGTCAACTTCCCATTTTTTCTATATGCGGCCCTGCCGAGTTTGAGACCCCTGGGCTAGATGTTCTGTCAGATACGGATTTAAGTTTTGGACGGATACGGAAATCCTTAGTCCCGCCCCAAACATTATAATTTGTTATTGCTCCTGTGGTGCTATCATGAGGGATGTATTGGAAAGTAGGAATAAGACCTACCGGTAATTTTCAGAAATCCATCATCACCGCACCCTTACATTCCCTCCCTTTGTTGAAATTCTGATTTGTGCCAGTAACATGTCAGTTATTATTCCTAGAAATAAAATAGGGTTGCATCCATCCTGGTGTAGTAATTGAAAAACACTGGCAAGTGGGTGGTGGGAGGGGCCTTTTTACCTCTCTGTCTTCCTGTCCCTATAGAGGTCAATAGGGCAACCTCCTGTGGTGCTGTCATGATGGATTTCTGGAAATACAATTACCAGTAGGTCTAATTCCTACTTTCTGCTTGATAGGAGACATAATCAGTGTGGCCAGCAGGTGCCAGTATCAGTCAGTGATGATGCTTTCTGATCATAGAGAGACCAGCAGGAAAAAACTGGAGTCGGTAAGAAGTGAGAATTTTACATTGGAGGGGGGGGCTGTGATTTACATGTATGGGGGATGGTGATTGGTACTTTGTATAATGCAGACGGTGACTGTCACTTTTTATGATGGGTATAGTGACTTGCACCTTGTATAATGGGGACGGTGACTGGCACTTTGTATAATGGGCACAGTGACTGTCACTCTGTATAATGGGTCATGTTGCTCGTAGGTAGTACATACAATTCCTCCATGTCTCCTCTATACACGTTTATCTAAATCTTTACAATTGTCTTTTCATGTTCTCTGGATTTTTGCTGTTTTGCCGTAAATACAAACCCAAAAAATATATATTTTTTAATGAGTAAATGATGTTACAACTTTGGCAGCATTGGTCAATAAATGGTCTAATTTCATAGAGCCTATGAAAACCTGTGTCCTGTGCCGGTGGGCAGTGACTGTTGTCTGTCACGTTGGGTGCGTGGACCCACTGGGCCATACCGCCTTGACGGTATAGCAGCTGGCCAACAGGGTACAAGTTAAAGTCAATAGTTCGGATAGGTGTAACTGTGGTAATTTCAGACAGTAGCGAAGAGGCTTGGATGGGACCTTGGCAGCAGAACAAAGCCAGGCGTGGAGTAGCCAGGAAGGCGTAGTACACAGCACAGCACGACTCCAACTCTAAACGGCACTTGAACCAAGATAGCACGAGATAAAGGTAGCAGGAACGGGAACACTGGGAACTGGGAAACGATTAACCCTTTCCCGACCTATGACAAAAATGAACATCATGGTCGGCTGCTAGATCGCGCATCATCATGTTCATTTTAGTCAGTATTTCAACCTGTCACTCTGTGTAAACACAAAGTGGCAAGCCCACGCTGACAGCTGTCCTTGACAGCTGACACATCAGTCTTGCCAGTCAGCGGACTATCGCCGCTGCTTTCGGCAATTAACCCCTTAATTGCGGCGACGGATTGCCGTCGCCGCATTTAAGTGGTTTGAAGCACATCGGCAGCCCCCACAAAGTGATTGTGGGGGCTGTCGATGCTTGTTGTGGTAATCGGAGGCTAGACAATAGCCTCCGGGTTGCCATGCACTGAAGCCTCGAAGGAGCAGCCTCCGGCCGGTCCTCCTCGGCTTCCTCTCAGAGTGACAGTTACGTCACAATGACAGTTAGGCTGGGTTCACACGACCATGTTACGTCCGTAATGTACGGAACGTATTTCGGCCGGAAGACCCGGACCGAACACAGTGCAGGGAGCCGGGTCCCTAGCATCATAGTGATGTACGATGCTAGGAGTCCCTGCCTCGCTGCAGGACAACTGTCCAGTACTGTAATCATGATTACAGTACGGGACAGTAGTTCCACGCAGAGGCAGGGACTCCTAGCGTCGTACATCACTATGATGCTAGGAGCCCGGCTTCCTGCACTGTGTTCGGTCCGGGTCTTCCGGCCGAAATACGTTCCGTACATTACGGACGTAACATGGTCGTGTGAACCCAGCCTTAGAGTACATTACACTACTTAGGTAGTGTAATGTACTCTAGCAGCGATCAAAGCTGCAAGTCTAAATGTCCCCTGGTGGGACAAGTAAAAAAGAGTAATAAAATGTTTTAAAAAAAAGTGTAAAAATAAAAGTTATAAGTTATATAAACACAAAATGCTTTTTTTTTTCCTATAATAAGACTTTTATTTTAGGTAAAAATTGAATACGTTAAAAAAGTACACATATTTGGTATCACCGCGTTCGTAACGACCCCAACTATAAAACTACAATGTTGTTTTTCCTGCACGATGAACACCCCAAAAGAAATCAATAAAAAAACTACGACAGAATCACAATTTTTTTTGGTCACCACCCCTCCCAAATTAAAGAATAAAAAGTGATCAAAAAGTCGCATGTACCCAAAAATAGTACCAATAAAAACTTCCATCTGTCATGCAAAAAACAAGCCCTTACACAGCTTTTTTGACTAAAAAATAAAAAAATTATGGCTCTCAGAATATGGTGACACAGAACATTATTTTCTTTTTAGAAAATAAGTGATTTTATTGTGCAAACGCTAAAAAAAAGGAAAAACCCTATCTACATATGGTATCGCTGTAATCGTACCAACTTGCAGAATAAAATAAAAATTTAATTTATAGCGTACGGTGAACGCCGCAAAAAAAAACCCTAAAAAACTGTGTCAGAATTCCTGTTTTTTGGTCAGGATTGCAAAAAAATGTAATAAAAAGTAATAAAAAAAATCGCATGTACCCCAAAATGGCACCAATGAAAACTACAGATTGTCCCGCAACAAATAAGCCCTCACACGGCTCTGGTGGTGAAAAAATAAAGTTCTGGCTTTCAGAATATGGCGATGCAAAATGTGCAGTGTTCCATAAGCGGATAAGATTGGGCGCCATTTATCAGTGCGACATTGGCCACACATCTATGAATTATTAGTTATTTACCGCATTATTATACCCTCTTATTATGCTCTGATGTACTCCGCCCAGCTTACATATGACCCCTCATTATAAACTGAAATACCAGCAATACCCCAAACAAAACTACTACCAAGCAAAATCTGCACTCCAAAAGCAAAATGGTGCTCCCTCCCTTCTGAGCCCTGCTGCGTGCCCAAGCAGCAGTTTGCGCCCACACATATGGCATCGTCATACCCGAGAGAACCCGCTTAACGTTTTATGAGGTATTTGTCTTCTGTGGCACAAACTGGGCACAACATAGTATGCACTAAAATGACATATCAGTGGAAAATTGCAATTTTCTCTTTGAACCATCCGCTGTGCACTAACCCCATTGCGCACTATGACTTAATTGCCCGTCATGTTGCGGGGGTTGATGTATGGAGCCGGCTCACATACTGAGCCCGCTCCATACGCTGCAGGTGTGAGCAGTGTATTACAGCTGACACCCGGGGCTTACGGACAGGTACAGCAATGGCTCTGTTACAGAAGCCTGTAAGAATAACAATATACTGCAATACATTAGTATTGCAGTGTATTGTACCAGCGATCCAATGATCGCTGGATCAAGTCCCCTAGGGGGACTAATAAAAGTGTAGAAGAATTAAAGTTATTAGTAGTGAGAATTTTTTTTTTTTAAAGTTAAAAAAAAACCACCTTTTCCCATTTTTCTTCTAAGGCAATGTAAAAAAATGAACAAAATTGGTATCGCTACGTCCGTAAAAGTCCGAACTATTACAATATACCATTATTTAATTTGCATGGTGAAAACCTTAAAAAAAATGTAATAATTGAAACCACCAAAATCGCTGTTTTTGGTTTTTTTTGTCACCTTTGCTCTAAAAACAAAATGTAATACAACTTTCTAATCACTTTTTATGTACCAAAAAATGTTACCAATAAAAACTACAGCTCCTCCCGCAAGAAATAAGCCCTCACACCACTCTATTGATGGAAAAATAAAAAAGATATGGCTGTTGGAGGGCGGGGAGTGAAAATCTAAAATAAGAAAGCAAAAAAATGGATCAGTCCCGAAAGTGTTAATTCATTTCTAATGAAAAAACGTATGACCACATGTGGGGTATTTCCGTACTCGGGAGAAATTGCTTTATAAAAAATGGTTGTTTTTTTCCTCCTTTATCCCTTGTGAAAATGAGAACATTCAACATTTTAGTGTAAAAAATTTTGATATTAATTTTCGCGCCCTAATTCTAATAAACTCTGCAAAAAACCCGTGGGGTCTTAAATGCTCACTGTACCCCTAGAAAAATTCCTTGAAGGTTTTTCCAAAATGGGGTCACTTTTGGTGGGTTTCCACTGTTTTGGTCCCTCCAGTGCATTGCAAATGCGACATTGCACTGAAAACCATTCCAGCAAAATCAGAAATCCAAATGGCGCTCCTTACCTTCTGAGCCCTGCTGTGGGTCCAAACAGCAGTTTATTACCACATATGGGGTATTGTCGTAATCGGGAGACATTGCTTTACAGATGTTGGGGTGCAAATTCTTCATTATTCCTTGTAAATATTAAAACTTTCTATGTTGTTTAAGAAAAAAGTAGATTTTAATTTTTACAGACTAATTCCAATATATTTAGCAAAAAACCTGTGGGGTCAAAATGCTAACTATACCCCTAGATAAATTCCTTGAGTGGTGTAGTTTCCAAAATGTGGTAATTTTCGGGGTGTTTCCACTGTTTTAGTCCCTCTAGGGTGTTTGCAAATGCGACATGGCACCGAAAACCATTCCAGCAAAATCAGAAATCCAAAATCCAAATGGCGCTCCTTCCCTTCTGAGCCCTGCTGTGGGTCCAAACAGCAGTTTATTACCACATATGGGGTATTGTTGTAATCGGGAGACATTACTTTACAAATGTTGGGGTGCATTTTCTTCGTTATTCCTTGTAAATATTAAAAATATCTATGTTTCAAAAAAAAAGTAGATTTTAATTTTTACAGACTAATTCCAATATATTTAGTGAAAAACCTGTGTGGTCAAAATGCTAACTATACCCCTAGATATATACCTTAAGGGGTCTAATTTTCAAAATGGTGTCGTTTATGGGGAGTTTCTATCGTTCTCTCAGCTCAAATCTTCTCCAAATGTACAGTGGGGCCTAAAAGATTTTCAAGCAAAATATTAATCCTGAAAGCCTCCGGGTGCTTCCTTCCTTTTGGGACCTGCCGGGTGTACAGGCAACGCCTTAGGGCCACAATGTCGGTATTTTTGAAAACAGTAGAAAGAGGTCGATAGATTTTGTGGTGTGTTTCTTCAATTTTCATGTTCGCTTTACAAAGCAATCGCTCTTCAAACTGATAATTTTATGAAAAAAGTGAAATTATTATTTTTTTCACCGTCTATGTATTAAATTTAGCAAAAAAACTGTGGGGTCAAAATAATTACTAGACCCCTAGATAAATACCTTAAGGGGTCTAGTTTTCGAAATGGGGTCATTTGTGGGGGTTTCCATCATTCTGAGACCTATATAGTTACATAGTATAGTTACATAATTAGTACGACTGAAAAAAGACACATGTCCATCAAGTTCAACCAAGGGATGGGAAAAGGGAAGGGAAAAATTTCTACACATAGGAACTAATACTTTTTTGTTCTAGGAAATTATCTAACCCTTTTTTAAAGCCATCTACTGTCCCTGCTGTGACCAGCTCCTGCGGTAGACTATTCCATAGATTCACAGTTCTTACAGTAAAGAAGGCTTGTCGCCTCTGCAGGTTGAACCTCTTTTTCTCCAAACGGAGGGAGTGCCCCCTTGTTTTTTGAGGGGGTTTTACATGGAACAGGATTTCACCATATTTTCTGTATGTGCCATTAATATATTTATATAAATTAATCATGTCTCCCCCTTAGTCGTCTTTTTTCAAGGCTAAATAGGTTTAATTATTTTAATCTTTGTTCATAACTTAGATTCTCCATGCCCCTAATTAGCTTTGTTGCTCTTCTTTGTATTTTTTCCAACTCCAGGGCATCCTTTCTATGAACTGGAGCCCAGAACGGAACTGCATATTCTAGATGAGGCCTCACTAATGCTTTGTAAAGTGGCAATATTACATCCCTGTCCCGCGAGTCCATGCCTCTTTTAATAAACAACCATATCCTGCTGGCCTTTGAAGCAGCTGATTGACATTGCATGCTGTTATTTAGTTTATGATTTACAAGTACACCCAGATCCTTCTCAACAAGTGAGTCCGCCAGTGTAGCTCCCCCTAGGACTTATGATGCATGCAGGTTGTTGGTACCCAGATGCATAACTTTACATTTATCTACATTAAACTTCATTTGCCAACTGGATGCCCAAACACTTAGTTTGTTTAAATCTGCTTGCAATTCACGAACATCTTTCATAGACTGAACTATATTACATAGTTTGGTGTCATTTGCAAAAATAGAAAGAGTGCTATTAATCCCATCCTCTATATCATTAATAAATAAGTTGAATAATAGTGGTCCCAGCACTGAACCCGTGGGTACATCACTTATTACCGGGGACCATTCAGAGTAGGAATCATTGACCACAACTCTCTGGATACGGTCCTTGAGCCAATTCTCAATTCAATTACAAACTATATTTTCTAAACCTATAGTCCTTAATTTACCCATTAGATGTCTATGGGGGACAGTGTCAAATGCCTTTGCAAAGTCCAAAAACACTATATCCACAGCGGCCCCTCTGTCTAGGCTTCTGCTCACCTCTTCATAAAAACAGATCAGGTTAGTTTGACAACTTCTGTCCTTAGTAAAACTGTGCTGGCTGTCACTTATAATACTATTTTTTGTCACATAATCCTGTATATAGTCCCTCAATAGCCCCTCAAACATTTTCCCCACGATGGATGTTAAGCTTACTGGTTTATAATTACCCGGGGAAGACCTAGAGCCCTTTTTGAAAATAGGCACCATATTTGCCCTGCACCAGTCCCTTGGCACTATACAAGTCACTAGAGATTCTCTAAATATTATGAAAAGGGGGACAGAAATAAATGAACTAAGCTCTTTAAGAATTCTAGGGTGTAACCCATCTGGTCCCGGGGCCTTGTGCACATTTATTTTATTTAATTTAGCTTGGACAATATCTAAATGCATCCAATTCAGTATATCAACTGATATATTAACAGCACTGGCTACATCACCTGCTCTTTCTTCTGTTGTATATACAGAGCTAAAGAACCCATGTAGTAACTCTGCCTTCTCTTGATCCCCTGTGACCAACTCCCCATTACCACTATCTAGGGGTCCTACATGTTCAGACCTTGGCATTTTAGCATTTATATACTTGAAGAATTTTTTGGGATTTGTTTTACTATCCTTGGCCGCCTGCCTTTCATTTAGTATTTTTGCTAATTTTATTACAGTTTTACAGATTTTATTAAGCTCTTTATATTTTACAAAGACTACAGATGTACCCTCAGATTTTTATTTTTTAAATGCCCTTTTTTTGTCATGTATTGCCCCTTTCACAGAAGGTGTAAGCCATGTGGGATTTAAGTTTAGTAGTTTATACTTGTTACCTATAAGAATACATTTTGCACTATAATTACCCAAAGTAGATTTGAAAATCTCCCATTTATCATTTGTCCCATTATTTGACATTAGTTCTTCCCAGTCTATATCCTGAATTGCAGCCCTCATCCTGGGGAAATTGGCTTTCTTAAAATTGAATGTTTTTGCCCTCCCAGCCAGCGTTTGTTTTTTACAGTATAGGTAAAATGTAATTATATTGTGATCACTGTTACCAAGGTTTTCACGAACATTGACATTCCCAACAAGATCTGCATTATTAGAAATGACCAGATCCAACAGAGTTTCACCTCTAGTCGGGTTTTTCACAAACTGGCCCATAAAATTTTCCTGCAACAGGTTGAGGAAATGTCTCCCCTTTGCAGTTGAAGCCGAACCATGACACCAATTAATATCCTGGAAATTAAAATCTCCCATTATCACTACAGTACCCGCCTGTGCAGCCCGCTCCATCTGTTTAAATAGCTGACCTTCCATCTCCTCAGTTATATTGGGGGGTCTATAGATTACACCAAAAGTAAATGTTTCAGTGTTTACCTCCCTTTATAGATCCACCCACAAGGTTTCAACCTCCTCACAGTATTCACCCACTATTGTCTCTTTCACACTCGCTTTCATATCACTTCTCACATACAGACATACACTACCGCCTTTCCTATTTGTCCTGTCTTTCCGAAACAGTGTAAAACCCTGTAGATTTACAGCCCAGTCATGTGAAGAGTCCAGCCATGTTTCAGCAACACCAACTATATGTATATTTTCTTACAGTACCAGGGCCTCCAGCTCCTCCATTTTGCTTGCTAGACTTCTGGCATTTGTGAACATACACTTTAACTTGCCTTTCAGTTTTTCCACTTTTATTATCAGAAATGTGATTTGACATTTGGGCATTTTTATTTACACTGCTGTTTTGTAACAAAAGGATCTCCTTATCCTGTTGTCTAGTCCTCTCCCCACATTCCATTTCTCCCCCTACCAATATAGTCTGACCCCTCTCTAACCTGACTACCACTTTTTTTTCTACATTGACCTCCCTCCTCAGCCCTAGTTTAAATACTCCACCACCCCTGCTAGAATTCTCTCCCCCAACACAGCGGACCCCCTTCCATTTAAGTGCAAATCATCTGCAGAATACAGTTTGTACCCCAATGAAAAGTCAGGCCAGTGCGCTAGGAACCCAAAGCCTTCTCCTCTACACCAAGACTTAAGCCATGCATTTAACTCCCTGAGCTCCCGCTGTCTTTCCTGTGATGCGCATGGCACAGGCAGTATTCCTGAGAATACAACCTTGGAGGTCCTTCCCTTCAGCTTGTAGCCTAGTTCTTTAAAATTATTCTTAAGGCTCCTCCACCTACCATTTATTCTGTCATTGGTACCGACATGAACCACAACAGCTGGATCATCACCAGCCCCTCCCAGCAATTTGTCCACCCGTTCCACCACATGCCGAACCCTGGCACCAGGGAGACAGCAAACCATTCGGTTGAGGTGGTCTTGGCGACAAATTATTCTATCCGTCTTCCTGATTATAGAATCCCCTACGACTATCAATTGTCTTGGCTTACCTGCATTACCATCCCGCCGACTACTAGCTGGTCTGTTCTCCCGGCTGTTAGACTGACACCCTCACATCCTCACCCAACTTGGCAAATTTGCTTGGAATGTCAGAAACAGGATTAGCCTTCCTTTTCTTGGACCCCTTTCTACTGCCCCTAACTACAATAACCCAGCTACTTGTCTGATCCTGCTCACCCATGTCTTCAACCTCCAGTTCTAACCCACTAACTGCATGCTCCGTAAGCAGCATGCTTCGCTCAAGATTGTCTATTGCCCTCAGTGTTGCATTTTGCTCCTCTAGATCTCTAATGCGAGCTTCCAGGTGACCAACCTCTGAAAACCTGGCTTGGTGCAGGAAAACAAAATGTACTTCAAAATTTATAAAATTATTATTCAATTTGTAAGTCCTTTAAATTGCTGAAAATGTATTTTATTTTTTCAAAAGTGCTGACAAAAGAGAGTAAAGAGATGTAAATATATATTTAATTAAAACAATTGTACAGTATGCGTATATACACTACCGTTCAAAAGCTTAGGGTCACTTAGAAATTTCCTTATTTTTGAAAGAAAAGCACAGTTTTTTTCAATGAAGATAATATAAAATTAATCATAAATACAGTCTATACATTGTTAATGTGCTAAATGACTATTCTAGCTGCAAACGTCTGGTTTTTAATTCAATATCTACATAGGTGTAGAGAGGCCCAATTCCAGGTGCCATCACTCCAGTGTTCTAATGGTACATTGTGTTTGCTAACTGTGTTAGAAGGCTAATGGATGATTAGAAAACACTTGAAAACCCTTGTGCAATTATGTTAGCACCGCTGTAAACAGTTTTGCTGTTTAGAGGAGCTATAAAACTGACCTTCCTTTGAGCTAGTTGAGAATCTGGAGCATTACATTTGTGGGTTCGATTAAACTCTCAAAATGGCTAGAAAAAGGGAGCATTCATGTGAAACTCGACAGTCTATTCTAGTTCTTAGAAATGAAGGCTATTCCATGCGAGAAATTGCCAAGAAACTGAAGATTTCCTACAACGGTGTGTACTACTCCCTTCAGAGGACAGCACAAAAAGGCTCTAACCAGAGTAGAAAGAGAAGTGGGAGGCCCCGCTGCACAACTGAGCAACAAGACAAGTACATTAGAGTCTCTAGTTTGAGAAATAGACGCCTCACAGGTCCTCAACTGGCAGCTTCATTAAATAGTACCCGCAAAACTCCAGTGTCAACGTATACAGTGAAGAGGCGACTCCGGGATGCTGGCCTTCAGGGCAGAGTGGCAAAGAAAAAGCCATATCCTAAAACAAGGGCCCTTCTTATAGTCCAGGGTGCTCATGGGCTAATTTGGTAAAAAGTTCAGGACACAGCAGAGAGAAGCAGAAGTGAGCGCTGGTGTCTACTGAGGAGGAGATGTGGGCCAGCGTTCACAGATCCATGGCTGCGGCCGTCAGGAGCTGAGTGATCCTTACGGCCCGCGGCCATGGGTGTTACAGTATCCCCCCTCTTACGCCCCTTCTTCTTGGGACCAAAGCGAGAGAGAAACTTGTTCAGGACGGCAGGGGCATTGGAATTTTCCAATGGCTCCCAGGACCTCTCTTCAATACCAAACCCCCTCCAATCCACCAAATATAAAAATCTCCCTCCTTGTTAGGGATCTGCCAGGTACTACGTCTAGGTATACTCCTGGGATTAATCAATCCACACCTGAGGCCAGACCTCTTAGACTGACACCGGCTCCCACCAACCAGGGTGGCAGGCTCAGGAGTGGGAGAGCCTATCGCGGCCTGGTCAGTCGGAGTTAGCTCCGCCCCCTGTCCATTATTACCTGCCGTGTTCTCTTCCTCAGTGCTTGTAATTCTTCTGGATTCCTGGCCCCACTGCTGCTTGCTCCAGCCTGCTTCTGCCGTGCTTCTGCCTTGCTGCAGTTCCGCTTGACCTGCTTCGCTTTGCCCCTGGCTTGCTTCCTTCTCCGTGCTCACGTTGGTATACTCCACTTCATCCTGGTCCTGACTACTCATTCACCGCTCCGTTTCCTCGTGGCGTTCCGTGGGCTACTGCCCCTTCCCTTGCGTGTTCCCTGTTTGTTCTCCAGTGCACTTAGACAGCGTAGGGACCGCCGCCCAGTTGTACCCCGTCGCCTAGGGCGGGTCGTTGAAAGTAGGCAGGGACAGGGCGGTGGGTAGATTAGGGCTCACTTTCCCTTCACCTCCTTCCTGCCATTACATAATTACAAGCCCATACCTAGTCTACCATTTCTCCTACGCTGACGCTATCATGGACCCCCTTGAGACCCTGACCCAGCAGATGCAGGGCCTCTCCCTACAGGTCCAGGCCCTGGCCCAGAGGGTCAACCAGGGTGACACTGCCTTAGTAGTGCCCCTCACCTCACCTCTAGAACCCGACCTCAAGTTACCTGACCGGTTCTCAGGGGACCGTAAGACGTTTCTCTCCTTCCGGGAGAGTTGCAGACTATATTTCCGCCTAAAACCCCACTCCTCAGGTTCCGAGAACCAGCGGGTGGGTATCATCATATCCCGACCCCAGGAAGGGCCCCAAGAGTGGGCCTTCTCCTTGGCTCCTGACGCCCCTGAACTTTCCTCTGTTGATCGTTTTTTCTCTGCCCTCGGACTCATTTACGACGAGACTGACAGGACTGCTTTAGCCGAGAGTCAGCTGGTGACCTTACGTCAGGGTAGGAGACCGGTTGAGGAATACTGTTCTGATTATAGAAAGTGGTGCGTAGCTTCTCGGTGGAACGATCCGGCCCTAAGGTGCCAGTTTAGGTTAGGATTATCTGACGCCCTGAAGGATCTGCTGGTTAGCTACCCCTCTTCTGACTCCCTTGACCAGGTTATGGCCCTAGCAGTATGACTTGACCGACGTCTCAGGGAACGTCAGCTTGAACGTTTCAATGTGCTCCCCTCTGACTTTTCTGCGATCCCCCCCGAGGTCCCGTCTCCTCGCCCCTCCACGGAGGACTCGGAGGTACCTATGCAACTCGGGGCCTCCATGTCCCCTCGACAATGTAGGGAGTTTCGCAGAATGAATGGTCTCTGCTTCTACTGTGGGGACGACAAGCATCTACTGAACACCTGTCCCAGGCGCAAGAATAAAAAGCCGGAAAACTTCCGCGCCTAAGTGATCATCGGGGAGGTCACTTGGGCGCACAGGTATTTCCCGTTAATGTGAAACGCAATAAAATTTTGCTTCCCTTTCAGGTCTCGTTTGCCGGCCGGTCTGCCACGGGCAGTGCTTTCGTGGATTCTGGCTCATCTGCTAATATCATGTCTGTGGAATTTGCTATGTCTCTAAAATTGCCTTTTATTGATTTACCTTATCCTATCCCTGTAGTAGGTATCGACTCCACTCCCCTTGCTAATGGTTATTTTACTCAGCATACTCCTGTTTTTGAACTCCTGGTTGGCTCCATGCATTTGGAGCAGTGCTCTGTACTGGTGATGCAGGGATTATCGTCTGATCTGGTATTAGGTCTTCCCTGGTTGCAGTTGCATAATCCCACGTTTGATTGGAATACTGGGGATCTCACCAAATGGGGTAGTGAATGTCTGATGTCATGTCTTTCTGTTAACTCTATTTCTCCCCGGGAGGAGGTAAACACGCTTCCTGAGTTTGTTCAGGACTTCGCCGATGTGTTTTCTAAGGAGGCCTCCGAGGTGTTGCCCCCCCATAGAGATTACGATTGCGCCATCGATTTGGTGCTTGGTGCCAAGCTTCCTAAGGGTAGGATATTTAATCTTTCATGTCCTGAACGTGAAGCTATGAGGGTGTATATCCAAGAATGCCTGGCCAAGGGTTTCATTCACCCTCGACTTCTCCTGTAGGTGCTGGCTTCTTCTTCGTGGGGAAGAAGGATGGTGGTCTTAGGCCGTGCATTGATTATCGTAACCTGAATAAGGTCACTGTAAGGAACCAGTACCCACTTCCTTTGATTCCGGATCTTTTTAATCAGGTTCAGGGAGCCCAATGGTTTTCTAAGTTCGATCTACGGGGGGCATATAACCTTATCCGCATCAAAGAGGGGGATGAGTGGAAAACTGCGTTCAACACACCCGAGGGTCATTTCGAATACCTGGTCATGCCCTTTGGGTTGTGCAATGCCCCTGCTGTCTTCCAGAATTTTATTAATGAAATCCTGAGAGATTACCTGGGTAGTTTTCTTGTTGTGTACCTTGATGACATACTGGTGTTTTCCAAGGACTGGTCCTCCCACGTGGAGCATGTCAGGAAGGTGCTCCAGGTCCTTCGGGAGAATAATCTGTTTGCTAAGACTGAAAAATGTGTCTTTGGGGTACAGGAGATACAATTTTTAGGGCAAATCCTCACTCCTCATAAATTCCGCATGGACCCTGCCAAGGTTCAGGCTGTGGCGGAATGGGTCCAACCTGCCTCCCTTAAGGCGTTACAGTGTTTTTTAGGGTTCGCCAACTATTACAGGAGATTTATTGCCAACTTCTCGGTCGTCGCTAAGCCTCTTACGGACCTTACTCGCAAGGGTGCTGATGTCCTCCATTGGCCCCCTGAGGCCGTCCAGGCCTTTGAGACCCTCAAGAAGTGCTTTATCTCGGCCCCCGTGCTGATTCAGCCCAACCAAGAGGAGACATTTATTGTGGAGGTTGACGCATCCGAGGTGGGAGTGGGGGCCGTCTTGTCCCAGGGTACCAGCTCCCTCACCCATCTCCGCCCCTGTGCTTTCTTCTCTAGGAAGTTTTCGCCCACGGAGAGTAACTATGATATTGGCAACCGCGAACTTCTAGCCATTAAATGGGCTTTTGAAGAGTGGCGGCACTTCCTGGAGGGGGCCAGACACTAGGTAACGGTCCTTACGGATCACAAGAATCTGGTTTTCCTAGAATCGGCCCGGAGGCTTAATCCTAGACAAGCTCGGTGGGCACTATTCTTTACCAGATTTAATTTCTTGGTTACCTATAGGGCTGGGTCCAAGAATATTAAGGCTGATGCTCTGTCACGTAGTTTCATGGCAAATCCTCCTTCCGAGAAGGATCCTGCTTGTATTTTACCCCCTGGTATAATCGTTTCTGCCACGGATTCTGATTTAGCTTCTGATATCGCGGCTGATCAGGGTTCAGCTCCCGGGAACGTCCCTGGGGACAAACTGTTTGTTCCCCTGCAATACCGGCTAAGGGTACTCAGGGAAAACCATGACTCCGCTCTATCTGGTCATCCTGGCATCTTGGGCACCAAACACCTCATTACCAGAAACTATTGGTGGCCTGGGTTGCCTAAAGACGTTAGGGCTTACGTCGCCGCTTGTGAGGTTTGCGCTAGGTCCAAAACCCTTAGGTCCCGACCTGCGGGCCTACTACGTTCCTTGCCCATTCCCCAGAGACATTGGACCCATATCTCCATGGATTTTATCACCGATTTGCCCCCATCTCAGGGCAAGTCGGTGGTGTGTGTGGGTGGTAGTAGACCGCTTCAGCAAGATGTGCCACTTTGTGCCCCTTAAGAAGCTACCTAACGCCAAGACGTTAGCTTCTTTGTTTGTGAAACACATCCTGTGTCTCCATGGGGCCCCAGTCAATATCGTTTCTGACAGAGGGGTACAATTTGTTTCCTTATTTTGGAGAGCTTTTTGTAAAAAGTTGGAGATTGATCTGTCCTTCTCCTCCGCCTTCCATCCCGAAACTAATGGCCAAACGGAAAGGACTAACCAATCCCTGGAACAATATTTAAGGTGTTTCATCTCTGACTGTCAATTCGATTGGGTCTCATTCCTTCCCCTTGCTGAATTTTCCCTGAATAACCGGGTCAGTAACTCGTCAGGGGTCTCCCCGTTTTTCTGTAATTTCGGGTTTAACCCAAGGTTCTCCTCCGTTTCCCCTGGTTGTTCCAATAATCCTGAGGTAGAGAATGTTCATCGGGAACTGTGCACAGTCTGGGCCCAGGTTCAGAAGAACCTAGAGGCGTCCCAGAGCGCACAAAAGATTCAGGCTGATAGTAGACGTTCTGCTAACCCCCGGTTTGTTGTCGGGGATTTGGTCTGGTTGTCGTCCAGGAACTTGCGCCTTAAGGTCCCTTCCAGGAAGTTTGCTCCCCGATTTATTGGACCTTATAAGATCATTGAAGTCCTCAACCCTGTATCCTTCCGTCTGGAGCTGCCCCCATCCTTTCGCATACATGACGTCTTCCATGCCTCCCTCCTTAAACGCTGCTCCCCGTCCTGGTCCCCCTCGAGGAAACCTCCTGTTCCCGTTCTCACCCCTGAGGGGGTGGAATTCGAGGTGGCCAAGATTATGGACAGTAGGATGGTCCAGGGCTCCCTCCAGTACCTGGTCCATTGGAGAGGATACGGGCCGGAGGAGAGGACTTGGGTACCTGCTCGTGATGTTCACGCTGGGGTATTGATCAGGAGGTTCCACCTTCTCTTCCCTACTAAACCGGGTCCTCTTAGTAAGGGTCCGGTGGCCCCTCATAAAAGGGGGAGTACTGTTAGGGATCTGCCAGGTACTACGTCTAGGTATACTCCTGGGATTAATCAATCCACACCTGAGGCCAGACCTCTTAGACTGACACCGGCTCCCACCAACCAGGGTGGCAGGCTCAGGAGTGGGAGAGCCTATCGCAGCCTGGTCAGTCGGAGTTAGCTCCGCCCCCTGTCCATTATTACCTGCCGTGTTCTCTTCCTCAGTGCTTGTAATTCTTCTGTATTCCTGGCCCCACTGCTGCTTGCTCCAGCCTGCTTCTGCCGTGCTTCTGCCTTGCTGCAGTTCCGCTTGACCTGCTTCGCTTTGCCCCTGGCTTGCTTCCTTCTCCGTGCTCACGTTGGTATACTCCACTTCATCCTGGTCCTGACTACTTATTCACCACTCCGTTTCCTCGCGGCATTCCGTGGGCTACTGCCCCTTCCCTTGCGTGTTCCCTGTTTGTTCTCCCGTGCACTTAGACAGCGTAGGGACCGCCACCCAGTTGTACCCCGTCGCCTAGGGCGGGTCGTTGCAAGTAGGCAGGGACAGGGCGGTGGGTAGATTAGGGCTCACTTTCCCTTCACCTCCTTCCTGCCATTACACTCCTATTGTCTTGGTGTCCAGGATCTCCTTAATCTCAAATGTATCCGATGAACCGCTGGGAGCAACTGCGGGACTAGAAATCTTGGTGTAGTGGACCACAGGCTTCAGGAGGGAGATATGGAAGGAGTTGGGGATCTTGAGGTTAGGAGGCAGACAAATCTTGTAGGAGACAGGGTTGATCTGTTGCAAGATCTCAAAAAGTGTGATGAACCTGGGAGAAAACTTGTATGATGGCACCCTCAGCTGGATATTTCTAGAGGACAGCCATACCTTGGTACCTGGAAGAAACTGGGTAGGTTCTCTTTTGACCTTGTGTCTGCCTTACGCTTCATGTGGTTGACCGCCAATAGAATGGAGCATCGGATCTACTGCCAGATCTGCAGGAAGTCCATCAAAGCAGAATAATTTGTGGGCACTTCGGACATAGCGCACAGAGGATTTCTTTGGTGTTGGCCGTAGACGATGAAGAACGGTGTAGTTCTTGTGGACTCGCTAGTATGGTTATTGTACAAGAACTCGGCCCAAAGAAGAAGCTGCACCCAGTCATCATGCTGCCTGGAGATGAAGTGACATAGGTAGTTCACCATGATCTGATTGATCCTCTCGACTTGACCATTGGACAGGGGATGGGAGGCTGAGAAAAAGTCCAACTTTACATTGTGGAGTTTACAGAGGGCTCTCAAGAATGTTGAGGTGAACTAAAACCCCCAATCATTCACGAGGTAAGCCGTACAGGCAGGAGATGTGTGGGACGAAAAGGATGGCCAGTCGAGAAGCAAAAGTTAGACCGGTCAGCGGAACTAAGTGATCCATTTTCGAAAATCACCACCAGCCAGACCATACTGCATCCCGCAGAGGGAGGCAGATGCGTAACAAAGTCAATTGCTATATGCTGCCAGGGAGCATCGGGCACATGCAGCGGCTGGAGCAAGCCAGCAGGTTTGGGGTGAGCAACCTTGTTAGCTGCGCATACCCAGTAGACCAAAACAAAGTCCATAATGTCCTTGGGCAGCGTTGGCCACCAGAAATGACAGGTAATGAGGTCTTGGGTCTTACGGGTACCCACGTGACCTGCCAGTCTGGAGCAATATCCCCAGCGGAGGATTCTCCCTCTGTCTGCCAGTCGCACAAAAGTCCACCCCGGAGGGATGTCTCTAACTTGCAGGGGGTTGATAGAGACAATGCAAGACGGATCAATAAACTTTTATGGAGACTCCATGGTGTACTCTGTCTCGAATGACCTGGATAAGGCATCGGTCCTCACATTCGAGTCGGCCGGACGGTAGTGGAGCTCAAACTTGAACCAAGCAAAGAAAAGCGACCACCTGGCCTGACGAGGGTTCAGCCGTTGGGCCTTCTGGAGATAGGTGAGATTATTGTTGTTGGTGAATATCCAGTTGGGATGAACTGCACCCTCTAGTAGATGTCTTCCCTCCTTCAGGACCAATTTGATGGCCAGTAACTCCCAATCCGCAATCGAGTAGTTGTGTTCTGTGGAAGAGAAGAGTTTTTTAAAGGATTTGCCTGACACATCTTCTGAGTCGACGCCCGTGGTTAATCAGCCTGCATCTGTTCCTAGGTCTGCTAGAGTGACTCGATATGCTACCACTCAGGCTGGTGGGCTGAGAAGTGGGAGAACCTATCAAAGCCTGGCCAGACGGTTCTAGCTCCCGCCCTTGGTCTTCTTATACCTTCATTTGCTGCTTGTCCTTTGCCTGTGATTCTCTCTTGTTTCCTGGCTCTGCTGTTCCTGCTATTACCATTGACCTCTGCTTTATATTGACCCTGGTTTGACTGACTATTCTCCTGCTCTGCATTTGCTACCACGTACACTCCTGGTTTGACTCGGCTCGTCCACTACTCTGTTGCTCACGGTGTTGCCGTGGGCAACTGCCTCACTTCCCTTTGCTTCTGTGTACCCTTGTCTTGTTTTGTCTGTCGTGCACATTTGAGCGTAGGGACCATCGCCCAGTTGTACGCCGTCGCCTAGGACGGGCTGTGCAAGTAGGCAGGGACTGAGTGGCGGGTAGATTAGGGCTCACCTGTCTGTCTCCCTACCCCGACATTACAAATTTGTAGTAATAGCCACATACCACTGCCTTGCCCTTGGAACCTCTCTGAAAGAGGAGGCGTCCACCTCCAACGAGAACTGTCAAGATACATCAGGATGATGGAGGACAGAGGCTGACGTGAAGGCACTCTTCAGTCTATTAAATGTGGATTCTGATTCTGGAGTCCACACCTTGGCGTTTATGCCTTTTTTTGGTGATGGTAGAGATAGGAGATGTCAGTGAGGAGAAGTTTCGGATGAACTGCCTGTAGAAATCTCAGGAAATGTTGTATGGACCTTAAGCCTTGAGGATGTGGCCATTCCAGGACAGCCTTTAACTTCTCAGGATCCATCTTGAGGCCTTGATCCGAGATGATGTAGCCCAGGAAGGGTAGAGTATTTCTCTCAAACAAGTACTTCTCCAGCTTGGAATACAGGTGATTCTCCCTTTCATCGCAGCAAAACTTGACGGACATGTCTCTGATGAGTCATCGGATCTGGAGAAAAAATCAAGATGTCATCAAGATAGACCAAAACACATTCATTGAGGAGGTCATGGAAGATGTCATTAACAAACTCTTTGAAGACGGCGGGAGTGTTACACAGGCTGAAGGGCATTACCAGGTATTCATAGTGTCCATCACAGGTGATAAACGCCGCCTTCATATCGTCACCCTGGCAAATCTGGATTAGGTTGTAAGCCTCACGCAGGTCTAGCTTAGAAATTAATTGGCTCTTCGTATGCGATCAAACAGTTCTGAAATCAATGGCAATGGATATCTATTTTTTACAGTGATCTGGTTGAGATCCCGGTCGATGCCGACTCACAGAGTACCATCCTTTTTCTTGACTTAGAAGAACCTGGCTCCTGACGGGGAGAAGGACTTCCATATGAAACCACTCTCCAAATTCTTCTTAATATAGGAGAACATGGAGTCTATGGCAAGGAGAGAGGATATACCCTACCACGGGGAAGGGATGCATCAGGAACCAGCTCGATAAGACAGTCATATGCCCGATGTGGAGGGAAACGTCTTCGCCTCCTTCTTGCTGAAGACATCAGAGAACATAGAAAAATGAGAAGACAATCCTGTCAAAGACTGCAGCACAGGAGGCTGAACCGGATGGATCTGTACCAGGCAGCAGTTGAGGCACTCGGAACCCCACTGGAGAACCTCTCCAGAATTCCAGTCCAGAACTGGGGCATGTAGTCGGAGCGAGTGCAGGCCCAGCAGTACACGGTTGATGGCCATGGACAGTAAAAAAAATTAGATGAGCTCGGAATGAAGGGCTCCCAATTGGAGCTTCAGTGGCTTGGTCACAGCTACAATCTGGTCTGGCTTGGGTAGTCCATTCACTGAGGCAACAATCAAAGGCCTCTCCAGAGGGGTTGTGGGCAACTGGAGAAGGTCCACCAGATCTCTCTGAATGAAGTTAGCTGCGGATCCAGAGTCCACTTAGGCAGAGACCCGGTGCATCTTTTCGCCGGACACCATGGTCATGGGGATGGACAAGTTAAAAGAAAGTCCTTCTTCACCAAGGGTTGTCTCTCCAACCAACCCTAAGCTCTGGGGCATTTGGGGGCACAGATGCACAAGATGGCCTCCGAGGCCGCAATACAGACAGATTCCCGAAGTGTGTCTGCGTTGTCTCTCCTGGGTAGAAAGCTTGACATGGTCCATCCTCAAAGACTCCTTTGGAGGAACAGCTGATGAGGACAGCAGGGGTTGCTGCAAAGTAGGAGCCAGGCTAGGGAGTCCTCCCTCCCGACGGGCCTCTTGGAACCATTTTCAGATCCTTAAGTCAATCCGGACGGTCAGAAGGATGAGGTCATCCAGGGTTGATGGCAGATCTCGGGTGTCAAGCTCGTCCTTAATCTCAGATGACAATCCCTGCCAGAATGTAGCCACCAAGGCCTCATTGTTCCACAACAACTCTCCAGCCAGGGTGCGGAAGTGGATTGCATATTTGCCCACGGATGTGTCTCCCTGGCGAAGGTTCAGCAAGGAGGCAGCTGCCGATGAGACTCATCCAGGCTCCTCAAACACTGTGCAAACTCTCCAAAGGAGCGACTGGAAGTCACGGGTCTCTGGTCCTTGTCTCTCCCAGATAGGGTTCGCCCATGCTAGGGCCCTGCCAGTGAAGAGAGAGACAATGAATTTTACCCCCGCGCCATCAGTGGAAACTGCCCTCTCATAAAGCCTGAAGTGGATCTGGCACTGGTTAAAAAATCCCCTGCAGGTCCTCGCGTCTTCATCATAGCGATGAGGCAGCGGCAGAGAAAATCGGGGATCAGCACTGCCAGGAAGTCTAGTCAGAGGGTCTGTACTGCCAGGGGGTGTAGTAGGAGGAACAGCAGATTGCACATCCAGCCGACGTGCAATAATGTTTAGTGCCTGTAGGAGTTAGTGATGTCGAGACCGGAGGTCTAGAATATCTGCCCGCGCCACTTGTGACGTTGTCATGGTCTCGGATGAGCGCACTGTCAAATTGGGTGCGTGGACCCACTGTGCCGTACCACCTTGATGGTATAGCAGCTGGCCAACAGGGTACAAGTCAAAGTCAATAGTTTGGATAGGTGTACCTGTGGTAACTTCAGAAAGTAGCGAAGAGTCTCGAATGGGACATTGGCAGCAGGCAGACACCAAGTGCGGTGTATTGGAAGGTGTAGACAGCACAACATGACTTCAACTCTAAACGGCACTTGAACTATGATAGCACGGGATACAGGATACAGGTAGCAGGAACGGGAACACTGGGAACTGGGAAACACTTAAGGGACCATTTGCAGAGACAAACATAGGTAACCGACAACAACGCTCAGGCAATGCAGGAAGGGGCAGGGCCCTTCTTATAGTCCAGGGTGCTCATGAGCTAATTTTGTAAGAAAATCAAGTGTGTGTGTGTATTGTTAAGACCAGGCATGGGACACAGCAGAGAGAAATGGTAGTGAGCGCTGTCGTCTCCTGAGGAGGAGATGAGGGCCAGAGCTCACAGATCCATGGCTGCGGCCGTCAGAAGGTGAGTGATCAAATCTCTCAAATGATAAAACCTTTTAAAAATAATGTGAATTAGGGGCATAAAAACAGATAAACATGATAGGGTAGTGATTAAGAGTACAGGATACTAGTATAACCACTTCCCGAAAAATCACGTACAATTATGTGATGGGCAATAGTGTGTTAGCGCATTCCAACTTAACTGTACGTCATGTTGATGGAGCTAGCTCAGGAGCTGAGCCAGCGCGATCATAGTCGGGTGCCAGCTGTATGTTACAGCTGGCACCCTGATGTAACGGCCAGGATCGGAGCAAGACTCTGATCTGACCGATTAACCACTCAGATGTTGCGTTCAAAAGAAATCGCAGCATCTTAAGGCTCCAGTCTCTTCGGCGGCGTGGGTTCAAATCCCACCGCTGCCATAATCTTTTTTGTTTTTTGTCCACTTTATACAACATTATTTTAGGATGATCTTCTATAACAATGTAAATATAATTGACCATTCTACATTTCCCTCTAGAGAACTGACTGACACTGAATCTGTTAACTTGCAAGGACACATAGACAACAATCCAATGATTACTTTTATACAAACTCCCAGCTACATCCAGAAAACATCTCCTAATAAGATATAATTGCTATTAGACCTAATTCACACACCATAATATGGCAACATAAAAGTTCTGAGTTGTAAAGAGCCGTAATATGGCACCCATAGAAACCTATTGTTCCATACTGTAATTCCTTGTGCCTTTGATATTCATATGGAGTCGTACAGAGGTTTTAGGGAAATTTTTAATCTGGTGACATGTTATGGAGGTATTTTACGTAAGAAGAGCACCATGCAACATTTGATGCCTACTATGGTGGCATTTACTGCCCTGTGTCAACAAAATAGAGACTACGGGGTGTCAAAATGTTAGAAACCCCAACAAAATTGACCCCTTTTTGGAAACTAAACCCCTCCAAAGAATTAATCTAGAGTTATTTTTTTTTTTTATTTAGACTTTTATTGTTATTTTTCAGACATAACATAAACAAAAACAAGTTTGTTTTTACATCCATATCCATATTATGACAGACCATGTGGAGATGTTGTGGATGGGGTCTATATTTCCCCAAGATTTCTGTCTTCTGCTATCTGAAAACAACCAGGGAATAAATTCAGCAGAGAATGTGGTTCTCCCTCTGCAATAGGTTTATCTAAAACCTGGAAAAGGGCCTGGTTGTTGGAGTGGGGAGAGATGGGTGGGTCCCCACTGCATCCACACAGTCCTGGTCTTGGGCTGTCTAGCTATTAATCAGGGGTCAGGTGTGATAGCCCTTTAAAAAGGCTGCAGTTCAGTCACACTCTCTCTCAGCCTGGGGAAAGGAGCTAGTGAGAGCAAACCGACTGCGTTCATAACAGGTTGTATGTCTGCATGGTTTATGGTGCCAGGCATTAGGCCTGCACTGTGTTAGTTAGGATACCTGACTGTATAGTTAGTGTCGGACAGGCATAGAGTTTTCTTTTGGTTTTTTTCTTTTAAATTTCATGTACAAACCTGTAAATAAAACTGGCTGAGGCCAGTAGTACCACATATTTGCTGTGCGGACTGAAATTTACTGGCGTGTTTGATACCGAGTGCCCGTCTACCACAGGAGATGACTGTCCCGCTACCTAATTCCCTTACAATATCTTATAATAGATACAAATAATTATTAATTTGTCTTTTTCACTATTCGAACAAATACAATAAAAACATTAAAGAGAAAGATAAAGAAAAAAAAGGAAAAAGAAAAGAGGAGAGAGAATACAGAATAGGCAGTTACGGTTTTCCCCGGGTACAGTTTAGATAGGTATAAACTGTATAAATGACATTATGGGACTTTATCTTTGTAATCTACTATAGGTCCATTACATAATATTATTAAATCTTTACAGCTGTATCCTAATGACCTTGCGCCAAACAATTGGAAGGGCTTCCAATATTTATAACCTGAGAAGGAAATGTTCTTGAAGTGTTATAGTCTGACCATAACGTCCAATTACTTAAAAATTTCCCATATGAGTTGGAGCGAACCGCTACCATTTTTTCCATAGTATAATCAAATAGAACAAGATTGTCTAACTCAGTGATAGTAAGAGGGTCTGAAGATTTCCAAGTTCTAGCTATCAATAATCTGGCTGCAAGAATGACGTGCCCCGTTACGCACCTAAGGTCTCTAGGAATGTCAGCAAGAGCAACAAAACACAACGCCAATGCAGGGGAGGGGCATATTATATAATGTAGGATGGTGGACAAAAATACAAAAGTAGCTTTCCAAAACCTAAAAACTAATGGGCAATTCCACCAAACATGCATATAGTCGCCTAACATGCCACAGTTCCTCCAGCAAAGGGGAGAGAGAGTAAGAGGGATTGAATTTAGTCAACATCGTTGGAGTTCTATATCATCTAAGCAGTATTTTATGTGCTATTTCTCTGTGACTCTCACCCTTAGAAATCTTAGAGGCCCAATTCATCGCCTGATGCCATTCTGCTAAGCTGATAACCACATTCAATTCTGCCTCCCATTTGAGCAAATACCCTGGTTTACTTATTGACTGAAATTTAGAAATGGTAGAATAAAACCATGAAATGCACTTCATTTTTAGGCGCAGCAGAGTTGAAAGCCACAAATGCACTTTTCGGGAATAGTCGCCCATCCAGGTTCCTACTATTTAAGATATGATGAATCTGAAAGTATTTGTACAGATCGTGAGTAGGTATACCATATTTTTCAACCAATTTGTTAATCTAGAGTTATAGTGAGAAATTTTAGATTGTGAAGTAACATCCTTAATGGTATTCATTTAGGGGTATAGTGAGAAATTTTAATTTGTGCAGTGACTGAGGACATCCCGGAAAACCCACAATGGAGGCAAAGGGAATGGCAGGTCCCACTACTAACCTTCCCACCATTCCATAAAATCCAGCACAAAAAATACAAAGGCCTCAGCAAAATAAGATTTGCTGAGACAACCAATCTCATCTGGATTTATTCCTCTCATCCAGTTTTATTCCTGGGTGAGATAGACACTCCCTCGGGTTCTTAGTATAGTGATAAGTTTTGTTTTAGGGGCTTGTAGTATCTAATTGCTGCTACTGTCCTGTCCTGGAATGGCTTTTGAATGATGCAAAGCCCAGACTTAAATAGGCTCTGTCACTAGTATAGTAATGCCCTTTTTCCTAGCTAATCTAATAGGTGCTGTCACACTGATAGTGAAAATTGTGTCCCAAAATGTTATTATTTTAAAAGTTATGAGACTTTTTCTTAATATACCAATGAGGCTATACTAGACTGTGTGTGTCAGCAGCAGCGGATATCCTGAGGTGGAGCTACCTCACAGCCTCTGACGCTGTCCTATCAGCATGAAGCTGCTTCACAGCATTATGGGACAGTCTAGAGGGAAGGGGGATCAATTCAAATAGCCATATCTCTGGCTTTGGTTCTGGTGACAGAGGTGTAACTACTTCTGTATCAGACATAGCAGCTGCTATGGGACCCGCGGCACATGGGGGCCCATGCCGCCACCATCATGGGGCCCCCCATGACAAGTGGCACCACTAGCAACCATTATGGCCGGTACAGCGGTAGCAATGCCACATTCAATAGTATCTGCATCCTTAGGATACAGATACTATTGAACACTACGTCAGAGCAGGGAGGTATCTCCCCACTCGGCCATTAAAGAAGTTGTCCCTCAAAATACATGCATCCCCTATCTACTAGATAGGGAATTTATGTGCATACTTGCCAACTGTCCCGAATATGATGGGTTCTGTCCCGAATTTACAGACAGTCCCGGCAAATTACTGTCACGGGACTTGTCCCGGCAACTGCTACATTCAATTGTATTTGCGTTCTCAGATGCAGATACAATTGAATTCTATGGCAGAGCAGGAAACTATCCGTTTCCTGCTCTGCCATTCACTCCTCCCTGAGCAAACCCCCCGGCCAAAGCATTGCCGATGCCCTGGTTGTGGCATTCTGCTGCAGGAGGTGCCACTGACGTCACTGCCCTTCTATGGACAGTGTAGTCAGGGATCTCTCTATTAGCGGAATTCCCGGCAAGGGCGTCAGCAATGCTTGGCCAGGGATTCCGGTACTCCTGGAGTAGCCCATGACTTCTCTGTACATAAAAGGGTAGTGACGCCAGGGGCACCACCTGCAACGGAATCACTGGCCAGAGCAATGTTGATGCCTTCTCTGGAATTCCGCTCATAGAGGGAGCCACTGATGACGTCACTGTCCATATATGGACAGTGAAGTCAGGGGCTCCTCCTGGAGCACCGGAATCCCCGGCCAGAGTATCGCCGATGCCTGGCCAGGGATAGCTCATATATAATGGCTTTATCTATGGGTACAGTGAGGGGGAGTATGTGGCACTATCTGCAGGGGGAGTATTTGGTACTATCTGCAGGGGGAGTATGTGGCATTATATACAGGGGTGTGTGGCATCTTCTACAGTGGGTCTGTGTGGCATCATCTACAGGGGTCTGTGTGGCATCATCCACAGGGTTCTTGTGAGCATGAGTGGCCGGTGCTCTATTCATTTCCATCGAACTTCTGGACACAAAAGCCAGACACAGAAGTCCAATGCATCTTTTACCAGTGGTCGGACTTCCAGCGTTCACACATTTATCCCCCATCCTGTGAATAGGGGATACATATGTTTTGCGGGACAACCCCTTTAAATAGGCTACATGCCGTTTTTGTTTTTTTAAGGGGGTGGGGCTGTATGGCGCTATGTACAGAAGGTGGCTATATGGCACTATCTACAGGAGGGGGGCTGTTTGGCTCTATATACATGGGGGGCTGTATGGCACTATCTAAAAGGGGGACTGTATGGCACTATCTAAAAGGGGGGCTGTATGGCACTATCTACAAGGGAGGGCTGTATTGCACTATCTACAAGAGGGATGTAGGGGCGCTATCTACAAGTGAGTGTGACACTATCTACAGGGGGGCTGTATAGCACAATCTACAGGTGGGCACTGTGTGGCAGAATCTACAGGGGGGATCTATCTACTAGGAGGGGCTGTGTGTGGCACCCAGGGGAAGGTGGGCCCAGTCAAAAGTTTTATATGGGGACAAGTCTTTCCTAGTTATGCCCCTATCTGGTGGCATATGAAAGATGAGAATCTAATCTTTCATATGACACCAGGATCACAGTTGTCACCAGTTGAAAACACAGTCGGGAATGGATGCAGTGTACTATATGATCAATGATCATGTTGTGTTGCTGTGCAGGGAATAGGGAGAAGCTGTATGCTGATTGGACAGCGTCATCCAGAAAACATTACACCACCCAGAGTGAAAAGAAAGAGTGACCTCCTATTTGGCAAGTACAGCCAAACTAGCATATTTAGAAAAATGCTCATAACTTTGCAAATATTAAACGTTTTTGAAAAGAAAATAACTTTAAAGAAAATGACTTGTTTAAGTAAAATAATAGAATAAAGGTTAACAAAGTAACAAAATAACAGAGTAGATGGTAAAATATTCCCTCAATGTTTTATATCTGGGAAGTATACAAAGCATTAATTAAGTAAAGTAAAAACATAAATCAATTCTACATTCCTTTAAATCCCATGTACAGTATATACAGTTGAGTCCAGAATTATTTGGACAGTGACACAATCATCATGGTTTTTTCTCTGCATGCCACCACATTGGATTTGAAATTAAACAACTGAGATCCAATTGAAGTGTAGACTTTCAGGTTTAAATCAAGGGGTTGAACAAAAATATCCTTTGAAACGTTTAGGAATTGCAACCATTTTTCTACACAGCCTCCTCATTTCAGGGGCTAAAACTTAATAGGTCAAATTAATATTACCATAAATAAAATGTTTTTTGTTTTTTTTTAATACTTTGTAGAGAATCCTTTGCAGGCAATGACTGCCTGAAGTCTGGAACCCATGGACATCACTAAAGGCTGGGTTTCCTACTTTGTGATGCTTTGCCGGCCTTTAGTGCAGCGTCTTCAGCTGTTGCTTGTTTGTGGGTCTTTCTTTCTTAAGTTTTATCTTAAGCAAGTGAAATGCTCGATTGGGTTGAGATCTGGTGATTGACTTGGCCATTGCAGAATATTCCACTTCTTTGCCTTAAACTCCTGGGTTGCTTTCGCAGTATGTTTTGGGTCATTGTCCATCTGTACTGTCAAGCGACGTCCAGTCAACCTTGCTGCATTTGTTGAATCTGAGCAGAAAGTAAATCCCTGAACACTTCAGAATTCATCCGGCTGCTTCTGTCTTCAGTCACATCATCAATAAACACTAGTGACCCAGTGCCTTTGGCAGTCATGTATGCCTATGCCATCACACTGCCTCCACCATGTTTTACAGAGGATGTGGTGCACTTTGGATCATGAGCCGTTCCAAGCCTTCTCCATACTTTCTTCCTCCCATCATTCTGGTACAGGTTGATCTTAGTTTCATGCTGTTCCAGAACTGGGCGGCATGTTTACATGTTGTTTGGCAAAGTCTAATCTGGCCTTTCTTTTTTTGATGCTAAATAATGGTTTCCATCTTGTGGTGAACCCTCTGTATTTGCGCTCATGAATTCCTCTCTTTATGGTAGGCTTAGATTCTGATACACCTACTTCCAGGAGAGTGTTCTTCACTTGGGTAGATGTGAAGGGGGTTTTCTTCACCATGGAAAGGATTCTGTGATCATCCACCACTGTTGCCTTCCGTGGATATCCAGGCCTTTTGGAGTTCACGAGCTAACCAGTGCGCTCTTTTTTTTTCAAGAATGTACCAAACTGTTGATTTGGCCACTCCTAACATTTGTGCTATCTCTCTGTTGGATTTCTTCATATTTTTTTTCAGCCTAACGATGCTCTGTTTCACTTGCATTGAGATCCTTTGACATCATGTTGTGTGTTGCGGTTTCACAGCAACAGCTTCCAAATGCAAATGCCACATCAGGTATAAACTCCAGACATTTTACCTGCTTAATTGATGATGGATTAACGAGGGAATAGGCCATGCAGCCCATTAAATAGCTTTCGAGATAATTGTCCCATTACCTTTGGTCCCTTGAAAAAGATGCAGCTACAAATTAAAGAGTTGTAATTCCTAAACCCTTCTCAAATTAGGATGTGAATAACCTCAAATTAAAGATGAGAGTCTGCAATTTAAGCCAATATTGATTATATAACTGTAAATTCAATAGGTTTTGGTAAAGAGCTAAAATGCCAAAATAATTCTGGACCTAACTGTAGCAGCGTATCCCATAGGTGGGACCCGCATCTATCTGACATTTATGATGTCATATCTGTGTAATATCTGTAGTGTAATGTATTCTTACTGACATTGTGACGCTGACAGTCACTCTGACAAGAAGCATATCAGTACCAGCCTTGGGCTGCTCCTCATAGTCTTCCTTACATGGGAGACCCAGAGGCCATTGTTGTCTGGCCTCTGCTTGCCATGACAATCATAGGCAACCCCCACCTGCCGATCTGCTACAAACCCCTTAACCCCTTCCCGCTATTGGGCGTAAGTGTACGCCCAGAAACCAAGTGAGTTCACGAAGATGGACGTACATTTACGCCCTGCAGATAAAGCGAGCAAGGGAGCTGTGCGCGCTTTATCTTCAGCGACTGTCAGCTGTTATACACAGCTGACATGCCGCTGCAATGGCTGTGATGGCTGTTACTGCCGATCGCAGCCATTTAACCCCTTCACTGCGGCTGTCAATGACATCCGCCGCATTGAAGTGGTTGACAGAGGGAAAGAGTTCCCTCTGTAACCCCCGGGCCCCCCCGCGATGAATCGCGGGTGGTGATTGTTGCTATGGCAACCAGGAAGCCGTTACTAGGCTTCCTGGTTGCCCAGGTACGGTAGCCTATTAGGTCCTGCCCGAGGCAGGACCTAATACGCTAACTGTCAAATGAAGAATGACAGTTACGATACACTGCACTACATAAGTAGTGCAGTGTATCGTAGCGGGGATCAGAAGACCAGATCTTCAAGTCCCCAGGTCAGTGTAAAAGAAAAAGTAAAAAATGTAAAAAAAAATGTGAAAGAAAAATAAATAAATAAAAGTTAATAAATAATAAATAAATAATTAAAACAACACTTGCCCTGTTTCCCTGATCAACTCCTTTTATTATTAGAAAAAAAATGAAAATATGAAAAAAAACTATACATAATAGGTATCGCCGCGTTCGGAACGGCCTGATCTATAAAAATATCACATTATTTTTACCGCACGCTGAACACCGTAAAAAATTTTAATAAAAAACAATGACAGCATTTTATTTTTTAGTCATCTTGTCTCAGAAAAAATTTAATAAAAAGTGATCAAAAAGTTGCAAGTAACGCAAAATGGTACCAATAGAAACTACAGTACGTCACGCATAAAAAAAAAGCCATCCCGCAGTGATATAAACTACAAAATCAAATAGTTATGGCTGTCAGAAAATGGCGACACTAAAACATGATTTTTTTAGGAAAGAGTATTTTTATTGTGGGAACGTCGTGAAAAGTAAAAAAACTATATCAATTTGGTGTCGCTGTAATCGTATCGCCCCGCAGAATAAAGTTAACATGTTGTTTATACTGCACGGTGAACACTGTAAAAAAAAAGCCAAAAAGAAATGTACTGGAATGGCTGTTTTTTTGTTTCCTTATCTCCCAAAAAATGGAATAAACAGTGATAAAAAAATCGCATGTACCCCAAAATGGAACCAATAAAAATTATAGCTCGTTCCACAAAAAACGCGCTCCCACACATCTCCGTCAACGGAAAAATAACACGTTATGACTCTCAAAACGCAATGATGCAAAATGATTCTAAATGACGGCCCAGACTCATTTTTAGGTCCAGTAGAATTTCACTAAATACCCCACATCATCATTTGCTGGACCTCACAGGTGGACCCTGTAGATGCAGCGGTGATGAGGAAACTTTAGGGCCTTGTGCGGCTTATAGGGCTAGTGAAGCAGTCAAATATAAGGCAACACTGGAGCGCAGATATTTTGTATAATACCCAATAAACCCGGCCTGTGTATAAAGGATTGGTTCAAAGCGTACCACACCAATCTATGGATTATTCATTCTCCCCATTATTACATCATCCTATTATGACCTGTTGCACTCCGCCCAGCTTACATATGCCCTGATGCACTTCACCCAGCTTACATATACCCTGATGTACTCCGCCCAGTTTACATATACCCTGATGTACTCCGCGCAGCTTACATATAGCCTGATGCACCCGCACATATTACATATACCCTGATGTACTCCACAGTTAACATATATCCTGATGTACTACGCACAGCTTACATATATCCTGATGTACTCCGCGCATATTACATATGCCCTGATGCACTTCACCCAGCTTACATATGCCCTGATGTACTCCGCCCAGTTTACATATACCCTGATGTACTCCGCCCAGTTTACATATACCCTGATGTACTCCGCCCAGATTCCATATACCCTGATGTACTCCGCCCAGCTCACAAATGCCCCCACATTATAAGCTGAAATACCACTAATACACTAAGCAAAATCTGCACTTCAAAAGCCATATGGTGGTCCAACTGAGCCTGGCAGTGTACCCAAACGGCAATTTATGACCACATATGGTGTATTCTGGAGAACCCGCTTAACAATTAAAACATATGGGTGTGTGGCTACGGTGGTACAAGCTGGGCACAACACATTGGGCACTGAAATGGCATATCTGTGGAAAACAGCAATTTTCAATCTGCAACATCTATTGTTTACTCATTTTTGCAAAACACTTGTGCGGTCGAAATGCTCACTACATACACCCCTAGATCAATTCTTTGAGGGATCTAGTTTCCAAAATGGGGTAATTTTTCGGGGGGTACCACTGTACTGGTACTATAGCTCAATGCAACATGGTGTCAAAAAACGAATCTTATAAAATCTCCACTCCAAATACTAAATGGCGCTCCTTCCCTTTAGAGCCTTGCTGTGTGTCCAATAGCAGTTTATGACCACGTGTGGGGTATTTCCCTACTCTAAAGAAGTTGCTTTACAAATTTTACGGTGCTTTTTCTCCTTTTTTTGTTGAGAAAATGAAAAATGTTTAACTAATGCTGCGTCTTATTGGAAAATAATGTAACTTTTTCATTTTCACTGCCCATTTCTAATAAAATATATGAGACACCTGTGGGGTCAAAATGCTCACTACACTCCTAGATGAATTCCTCAATGGGTGTAGTTTGCCAAATGGAGTCACTTTTGGGTAGTTTCCACTGTACTGCTACCTAAGGGGCTTTGCAAATGCGACATGGCGCAGAAAAACCAATCCAGCAAAATCTGCTCTCCAAAAGCCAAATGGCGCTCCTTACCTTCTGAGCCCTGATGGGTATTCATACAGTACTTTATTACCACATATGGGGTATTTCCATACTCTGGAGAAGTTGCTTTACAAATGTTATGGTGATTTTTCTCCTTTATTTGATGAGAAAATGAAACATTTTTACCTAAAGCTACGTCTTAGTGGAAAAAAAATGTAATTTCTCATGTTTACTGGCCAATTCTAATGAAATCTATGAAACACCTGGGGGGTAAAAATGCTCACTACACCCCTAGTTGAATTCCTCTAGGGGTGTAGTTTCCCAAATGGAGTCACTTTTGGGGGGTTTCCACTGTACTGGTACCTTAGGAGCTTACAAATGCAACATGGTACCAAGAATATCAAACCAGCAAAATCTGTACTTCAAAAGCTAAATGGTGCGCCTTCCCTTCTGAGTCCTGCCGCTTCCCCAAACAGCCGTTTATGACCACATGTTGGGTATTTCCGTACTCTGGAGAAGTTGCTTTACAAATGTTGGAGTGCTTTTCATCATTTATTTGTTGAAAAAAATAAAAATTTTGAGGTAAAGCTACATCTTATTGGAAAATAATGTAATTTTTCATTTTCACTGCCCAATTCTAATGAAATCTATGAAACACCTGTGGGGTCAAAATGCTCACTACACCCCTAGATGAATTCCTCAAAGGGTATAGTTTCCCAAATGGAGTCACTTTTGTGGGGTTTCCTTTGTTTCGGCACCACAAGACCTCTTCTAACCTGACATGGTGCCTGAAATATAATTTAAGAAAAGGAAGGCCCGAAAATCCTCTAGGTACTCCTTTGCTTCTGAGGCCGGTGTTTCAGTCCAGTAGCGCACTAGGGCCACATGTGGGATATTTCTAAAAACTTCAGAATCAGGGCAATAAACATTCAGTTGTGTTTCTCTGGTAAAAACCTTCAGTATTACAGGAAAAATGGATTAAAATGGAATTTCTGCAAAAAAAAATATGAAATTTGCAAATTTCCCTTCCACATTGCTTTAATTCCTGTGAAACGCAGAAAGGGTTAAGAAACTTTCTAAATGCTGTTTTGAGTACTTTAAGGGGTGCAGTTTTTAAAATGGGGTGATTTGTGGGGGTTCTTAATATATAAGGCCCACAAAGCCACTTAAGAACTGAACTGGTCCCTAAAAAAATAGGCTTTTGAAATTTTCTTGAAAATTTTAGAAATTGCTGCTAAATTTATAAGCCTTGTAACGTCATAAAAAAATAAAATGATGTTCAAAAAACGATCCCAATCTAAAGTAGACATATGGGAAATGTTAGCTAGTAACTATTTTGTGTGGTATAACTATCTGTCTTACAAGCAGATACATTTGAATTTAGAAAATGCTAATTTTTTGCAAATTTTCTCTACATTTTGGTGTTTTTCACATAAAAATATTGAATATATCGACCAAATTTTTTCACTAACTTAAAGTACAATATGTCACGAGAAAACAATCTCAGAATCGCTTGGATAGGTTTAAGCATTCCAGAGTTATTACCACATAAAATAACACATGTCAGATTTAAAAAATGAGGCTGTGCCATAAGGTCCAAAAGTGGCTGTGTCCTTAAGGGGTTAAATGTGGCGATCGCAATCGATCGCCGCATTTAAGGGGTTAATTATCAAAATAAATAATGTTGGACCGCTGGCCAGCAAGAGTGGAGTGTCAGCTGTCGAAAACATTGGACTTCTCGGTGTACACTGTCACGGACAGTGTGCATCAGGAACCACTCAAAAATGATTTGATTTTCGACAAGGAAAAAATAATTTTGTATACATATTACTGACATTTCTCAAATTTTGTAACTCACTTTATAAAGGACGGGTTTAGAAGGCAGGTCAGGGCAAGGCCAATACTGCTGGAATTTACTTAGCAGTTTAGGGGAGCAGAAGTCTGAGAACTTGTATAAATCATAAAATCATTCTAGAAAATGTTTGCATGGGACTATTACTACAAAAACAATTTTATACACTAGTGTCAAGTGGGGTTCGTGGACCCACTGGGCCGTACCACCTTGGCAGTATGGCAGCTGGCCAACAGGGTGCAGGTCAGAGTCTATAGTTTATACAGGGTAACTGTGGCAGCTCGGACAGTAGCAAGGCAGGCTTGGCAGGAACTAGGCAGCATGTAGATGTCAGGCTTGGAGAAGCAGAACAGGTGTTGTATACAGCACAACACGGCTACAGTTAAGCATGGCACTAGATTAGGTTACAGGAAACACTGGGAGCAGGAAACACTAGGGGACCATTTGCAAGACAGACTAGGAACACAACAACAAAGCCAGACGTGGGAGGATGGGGCTGGGACCTTCTTATAGCCCAGGGTGCTCTGGACCAATTAGCTCAATCACCAACATGCTTGCACTCTTGCTTCTCAAGTCTGTACTGAGCTCATGAGCGCACCCTGGGGGTCACTGTGGAGAAGGACGGCCGTATTGTGCAGACATCTCTTGAGAGAAGGGCGTCGACTGGATGGAAGGAGTTTGTGGTCAGCGACTACGGACGTTACAGTTAGTCTAGTTCCTCCATGCAAATTAATTACATTTTT
This sequence comes from Rhinoderma darwinii, assembly GCF_050947455.1. Lineage (NCBI taxonomy): Eukaryota > Metazoa > Chordata > Amphibia > Anura > Rhinodermatidae > Rhinoderma > Rhinoderma darwinii. The sequence goes on from NC_134689.1 coordinate 416,154,576, forward strand.
CTAATTGATGTTTTTAATGTTCAAAAAGGGAAAAGTAATTTAGGAGACATATTACTGAAACGTCTCAAATTTTGTAAAACAGTTCACAAGGCACAAGTTTACAAGGCAGGACCAATTCTCCCAAAATAAGCTGAAATTTTCTTAGCAGTTTAGGGGAGCAGAACTTTTATAAATTATAAACTAACTTTAGAAAATGTTTGCATGGTGTCACGTCCATGGGGTATGTGGAACCACTGGGCCGCTCTGCAGCAGTGGAGTAGCAGCTGATCAAACAATATGTCAATGACAGTCACTAAGCCCAGAATGCTGGCACTAGTGTGAGAGAATCCAGCACAAGCCTGGATTGCTGACTTGTGCCGGATAATCAGAAGCAAGCTGGTGCCGGACTATCGGGAGCTGGCTTGTGCCAAACTATCGGTAGATGGCTTGTTCTGGATAACTGGACTTGTCTCGGATACAGGACACAGGAACTGTAGTCGTCACGGACACTGGACTTGAACACAGAAGTCATCTTGGACAATGGAATTGGCAAGGACACCGGACACAGCTGTTGGATACTGAATGCGGGATACAGGATACAGATAGGGAACCTTTGCTGGACAAACACTGGGAAGGCACATCATTGCTCACACACTGGGGAAAGGGGCAGGATTCCTTTAAAGGGCCAGAGTGCTCAGGGGCAGGTTGGGGATAATTTTACTGCTGTGCTCGCTGACCCTTTAAGACTTGGCATCAGCGGGTGCACATCCTATAGAACAACCAGGGAGAGGAAGTAGAGAAGACAGTGCAATGTTGTCCCAGGTAAGGGAAACGCTGGCGAAGAGACACAGTCCTGCGATCGCGAGCGTTACACATGGGACTATTCCTACAAAAACAATTCCACATTTTTTGTGTAGATGTGTTCTTGTAGACCCTTTTATACACAGTCTAGTTCCTCCATGCCATTTAATTACATTTTTATAAAACAAAAAAATATTTGAATTTCAAAAACGGAAAAGTAACTTAGAATACATTTACTGACACTTCTCAAAATTTGTAAAACACTTTTTGGAGATCAGGTTTGGTTATAAAACAGCTGGAATTGAACAACAAAGAAATAGAATATGTAGATGAGTGGCTGAGTGGTTAAGTCGATGGACTGTTAACCCCTTCCCGCCGCAGCCCTTTTTCCGATTTTCATTTTCGTTTTTTCCTCCCCACATTCCAGAAGCCATAGCGTCTTTCTTTTTCCGTCGATAGAGTACTATGAGGGCTTGATTTTTGCGGGACGAGTTGTAGTTTTTTGTAGCACCATTTATTTTGCCGTATAATGTACTAGGAAACGGGAAAAAAAATATTTGTGGGGTAGAAAATGAAAAAAAACAGCGATTCCTCCATGGTTTTTCACCCGCCGTTTTTACGGAATTCACTGTTCAATTAAATCAACATGTTAACTTTATTCTGCGGGTCAATACGATTACGGCGATACCAAATATGTATGTTTTTTTTCTATATTTTACTACTTTTACAAGTAAAAACCTAAGTGTAAAAAAGAAAATTTATTTTGTGTCGCCAAATTCCGAGAGCAATAAGTTCTTTATTTTTCTGTAGGGCTTATTTTTTGCGGGATACGCTGTAGTTTTTAATAATACAATTTTTGTGTAAATGCCATGGTTTTATCGCTTTTTATTGAATTTTTTTGCTGGAGATTAGGTGACCAAAAAATAGACATTCTGTCGTTTAAATTTTTTTTTTTTACGGCTTTCACCGTGCGGGTTAAACAATGATATATTGTAATAGTTCAGACTTTTTCGGACGCGGCAATACCAATTATGTTTATTTTTTTTTATTTTTTTATATGCTCTAGGGGGAAAATGGCAAAAGGGGGGTTTTTTAACTTTAAATTTTTTTTTTTTTTTTTACACAAAAAAAAACGTTATTTAACTCATTTTTTATTTTTTAATTAGTCCCCCTAGGGGACTTCAAACAGCGGTCGTTAGATCGCTTGCCCGATATACTGCAATACTAATGTATTGCAGTATATCGTGATTCTGACCGTCATATATTAAGCCCTGCCGGAGGCGTACAAAGATGGCGGACCTGGGGGCGTTCATTAAGCCCCCAGGCAGCCATAGCAACCATCGCCCCCTGTGATTGCATTGCGGAGGGCGCGATGAGCTGTTAGAGGGGGTCGTCCCCCTCTTTCTGAGGATTTAAATGCTGTGGTCGGTATTGACCGCAGCATTTAACTAGTTAAACTAACGGGATTGCGCTCGAGCGTGATGCCGCTAGTTACTCTGAAGTGTTGGCTGTAACATACAGCCGACAAAGGCATCGTATGGAACGAGCTCACTGCGTGAGCCCGTTCCATACTTCCCCTACCCGACTTTGGCGTATGGATACGTCAAATGTCGGGAAGAGGTTAATCTATTTTGCTTCGCACAAATGGGTTAAGTCCGATGCTCGGCAGGTCTTAATGACATGTACCCCCAATGACTTCATAAGGCATAGGTTTAGGAGGTAGGGCAGAGCCAATACTGCCAAAATAGGATGAAAATTAATTAGCAGTTTAGGGGAGCAGAACTCTAAGAACTTGTGAAAATCATGAACTCATACTAGAAAATGTTTGCAAGGGACTATTACTACAAAAACAATTACATTTTTTTGTGAAGATCTTTTCTTGTAGACTCTTCTTACACTAGTCTCGTTCTTGAATGCCATTTAATTTATTTTTTATAACACAAAATAAAATGTGATTATCAAAAAGGAAAAGTAATTTAGAATACATATTAAAGGGTTCGTATTTAGTGGTGGTCACTAGGCTAGTGTCCCCCTCTGTTACTACTTCCTTTTATTAGGTTCACTGTGGTTATGTCTAGCTCTCCTACCTTTTCCCTTCTATAATGCTTTACCTTTGTCTTTATTAGTTAAAGTTTAGCTAAACGTTTGACACTCAATAGAAAGTCTATGAGCCCGTACACTGATACATTTATTTCAAGGACAAGCCGAACAGACACGAAGCGCTTCTTCTGCTTTGTTCTAGTGATTGGAGGGGGTCTCAGTGTTCGGACCCCACCAATCCAAACTTCTGACATGTCACTATGACATGTCAGAAGTTTGTCAAACGTTAAGCTACACGTTAAGTCTCCACTGTTTACGGTGCCACTTGAGGTTAGGAGACAAGGAGATACTCAGCTCCTCCTTAGTGGTAAACAAGAAAGGGCAGTTGGCTTCCTTCCAGATGTGTCTAGTCCTTTAACTTAAGACACTTACTCACAGACACTTCCCTGTTGCCGAGAACTCGACAATAAAATTTGGAGACGTGTTTGCCAGTCTGTAAGTACCCCCTCAACCTCAGTTGTTACTGGTAATGTTCTTAGATTAAACTAAGTATACTTTTAGATTTAGGTAATCTAGACATCACTTATCCCTTCAAGGACACATTCCTGCCAGTCAAAAAACTCGAAGTCCATACAACAAAACTCAAGGTCCATAGGCTTTTGTCCTCTGCTCTTAGTTACACACACAAAGTAAATAAGAGCCTAGGTGCAAGAGAAGAGGAGGAAGCTCTGCCCACAGCCTGTCCTGCAAGAACCCTGTGATCCTGTCAGCAAGGAGGGATGGTAAGTTTCTGTGTGTCTATGTGTGTATAAAAGTGTGTTTGTATGTGTATATGTTACAGTATGTGTGTTTGTGTTCAATATTAAAGTAAAACAGATTAAATGAAGATATCTGTTCTGCTCCCTATATACCCTGCTGCCTCTATAGACTCTGCTACCCCACTGTCACGATCTGAGGGTATGTGGACCCACAGAACCATACCACCATAGTGTGATAGCAGCTGGACAAACAATGTACCAAGTCAATGTCTATATCGTCCAAGCACAAGGGTAGCTGCAAGAGTTCAGACAGTAGTAACGGCTAGGCTCAAATGGGACCTTAGCATGCAGGCACCAGGCGTGGTGTAACACAGCAGGCGTGACCGATGTCACAACACGACTCCAACTTTCTAAGGCACAGGAACAACGGTAACACGGGATACAGGATGCAGCATACAGGTAGCAGATACGGGAACAGTGGGAACAGGATAACACTAAGGGACCATTTGCAAGACTAACACGGGGTAAAAACATCAACGCTCAGGCAATGGGTGAAAGGGCAGAGCCCTTTTAATAGTCCAGGGTGATCATGGGTAAATTGATGATTATTTTCATGTGTCCTACGGGACACAGCGGAATGGATCGGAAGTGAGCACAGGCGTCTTCTGTGGAGGAGATGCGGGCCAGCGCTCATAGATCCATGGCTGCGGCCGTTGGGGAGTGAGTAATCCCACGGTCCGCGGCCGTGGATGCTACAATATCCCCCTCTTCTTGGGATCAGAGCGAGAGAGAAACTTTTTAATGAGGGCAGGAGCATTGAGGTTCTCTTCTGGTTCTTCCTCCTACTTTTTTGAAGTACAGCATTTCCTTAACCTCAAATACATCGGAAGAGCCGCTGGGAGCAACTGCAGGGCTAGGCGTTTTTGTGTAGCAGTTCAGGACCACAGGCTTCAGGAGGGACACATGAAAGGAGTTGGGGATCCTGAGAGTAGGAGGCAGCCGAAGCTTTTAAGAGACAGGGTTGATATGCTGTAGGATCTCAAAGGGTCCGAGGAACCTGGGAGAAAACTTGTATGACGGCACCCTTAGCCGGATATTCCTTGAGGATAGCCAGACATTGGTACCTGGAAGATACAGAGGTGGATCTCTTCTTCTATCATCTGCTTTCCGCTTCATGTGATCGACTGCCTGCAAAATAGAGAACCGGGCTTGCTGCCAGACCTGTAGAAAATCTTCAGTTGCAGAGTCAGCTTTGGGTACCAGGGATAAAGCTGGAACAGGAAGAGGATTTTGTGGATGTTGGACGTAGACAACGTAGAATGGTGTGGAAGTGGTGGACTCACTTGTGTGGTTGTTTTACTAGAACTCGTCCCAAAGAAGATGCTGTACCCAATCACCATGCTGCATGGAGATGAAGTGGCGAAGATATATCTCCAGAGAGGACTTTTGTGCAGTTAGCAGAAAGGAGGAGAATCCTTCGCTGGGGGCACAGCTCCAAAATGGCTGGGCACGCGAGTGCTCTTCATTTCTGTTTGTCCACGCTGCTCAGAGACATTGTGGACTTTGTCTCATCCTGCACTGTGTGTGCTCCCAACAAACTTGCTCATTCCAAGCCTGCTGGCCTACTTTAACCTCTGCCTGTGCCCAATGCTCCCTGGCAGCATATAGCAATGGACTTTGTCACTGACCTTCCTTCCTCTGCAGGATGCAATACGGTCTGGGTGGTGGTGGACCGGATCTCACAGATGACTCATTTTAGCCCACTGACCGGCCTAGCTTCTGCTCCTCGGCTGGCGATTCTCTTCATCCAGCACATCTTCCGTTTGAATGGTTTGTCTCTTCATATCGTGTCTGATCGAGGGTGTACAGTTTACTTCAAAATTCTGGAGAGCTCTCGGTAAACTCCTAGACGTGAAGTTGGACTTTTCTTCAGCATATCATCCCCAGTCTAATGGGTAAGTCGAGAGGATTATCCAAATCACGGAGGGATGTCTCTAATTTGCAGAGGATTAACAGGAAGAATACAGGATGGGTCAATGATACTTTGTGGAGACTCTACGGTGTCCTCTGTTTCAAATGACCTGGACAGGGCAACGGCCCTCCCATGAGCCCTGGACTATAAGAGGGGTCTAGCCCTTTCCTGCCTTGCCTGTGCCTTGTTGTCGTTACCCTAGTCTGTCTAAGCAAATGGTCTTCTAAGATTTTCCCAGTTCCCAGTGTTTCCCATTCCTGCTACCTGTAACCTGTATCCCGTGCTATCCTGGTCAAGAACCGCATTGAGCTGAAGTCGTGCTGCGCTGTATACCACACCTGTCCTCCTATACCACGTCTGGCGCCTGCCTGCTGCCTAGTCCCAGCCAAACCTGTCTTGCTACTGTCTGAGCTACCACAGGTAAACTATACGAACTGTAGACTATGACCTGTGTCCTGTTGGCCAGCTGCCATACCGTCAAGGCGGTATGGTCCAGTGGGTCCACGTACCCAACGTGACAGTCAGACTCTGAATGATCAAATATTGATATCCTACCGATAGACCATCCGTATTAAAGTGAAACTCCAGGCAAATTTGTATAATTAGTTAAATGGTACTACTGAATTAGTGAGTATTTGACCCTACAGGAGTCTTGTATTTTGTGGCAATAAAATGCAATAACACCATACATTTATTTTAAAGAGGCAACTGATAGGGTGAATGTTTTTTTTTAAAAGCCCACATTTTTGCTTTCTTTCACCCAAATAAAAAAAAAAAGCATGAACATTCCAAATCATTACAGTGTGTAACGTCCACAGCCGCGGACCGTCATTCTTACCTGCCCCACGACGGCCGCGACCATGGATGAGTGAGTGCCGGTCGGCATCTACCTCCTGAGAGACGTCAGCACTCACCTCCGCATCGCTGCACTGGTTCCCGTAGGGTGTGTGCACGCTCACGTCCGTCCTTAAAGAGCCAGTGCACACACATAAGTAAGGTTTGTAATTAGCTCATAATTACTCTGGACTATATAAAAGGGCTCTTGTCTTTCACTCATTGACAGAGCGTTGTTTTGCTTACCCATGTTAGTCTTATCAAATGGTCCCTTAGTGTTATCCTGTTCCCGTTGTCCCCGTGCCCTGCTACCTATATCCTGTATCCCGTGCTATATCTGTTCCTGTGCCTTAACCTATTGGAGTTGTGTTGTGCCACCGGTCATGCCTGCTGATATACACCACGTCTGGTGTCTACAAGTTCTTCTGTACCGATCCTCCATTACTGTCTGGACTATTAAAGGTATTATTGTACTAGGACTGTTGTTTGGCCAGCGGCTACTCTGCTGCGGCCTAGTGGGTACACATACCCACGGATCGTGACAGTACGCTCAGACCATGGACCCTGCTGGTCAAACCAAGATTATGACGACATCACAAGCCATGCAGTCACATCTGCAGGACCTTCAGTCACGACAAGACCAACTCCTTCTTGCAGTAAACTCCATTGCACAGTGACTGGATGCGCAAGCTGCAGCCATCACGGTACCTGTTCCCATTGCTCCAGCTGTTCCTCCTGTCAGTAGCAGTCCCGTTTAACGATTTTTGCTGCCTCTACCTCCTTGCTACGACGGGGAAGCGAGTACCTGCAGGGGATTTCTTAATCAGTGCTAGATCCACTTCAGTCTACATGCCAGAGCATTGCCTTCCGATGGTGCAAGGATTACTTTCATCATCTCTCTCCTTACTGGCAAGGCCCTAGCATGTGCGAGTCCTATCTGCTAGCGTCAGAGTCCAGAGACCCGTGACTTCCAGTGTTTCCTACAGACTTTTCGCACGGAATTTGAGGAACCTGGACGATTATCGTCAGCAGCTGTAAAGGATCTGCCAGACACAGCTTCTGTGTCGACACCCATGGTTAATCAGTCTGCACCTGCTCCTAAGTCTGATAGAGTGACTCGATCATCTACCACTCGGGCTGGGAGGCTGAGAAGTGGGAGAGCCTATCACAGCCTGGCCAGACAGAGCTAGCTTCCGCCCTCTGTCTATTTATACCTTCATTTCCTGCTCCTCCTTTGCCTGTGATTCTGCCTGTTTCCTGGCTCTGCTGCTGCTTGTACATTTGACCTCTGCTTCATATTGCCCCTGGCTTTACTGACTACTCTCCTGCTCTGCGTTTGGTACCTCGTACACTCCTGGTTTGACTCGGCTTGTTCATTACTCTTGTTGCTCACGGTGTTGCCGTGGGCTACTGCCCCATTTCCCTTAGCTTCTGTGTACCCTTGTCTGTTTGTCTGTCGTGCACATATTGAGCGTAGGGACCATCGCCCAGTTGTACGCCGTTGCCTAGGACGGGCCGTGCAAGTAGGCAGGGACTGAGTGGTGGGTAGATTAGGGCTCACCTGTCTGTCTCCCTACCCCATTATTTCAGCAGCTGCATCTCTGCTGACCCTTTGCCAGAGCTCTCCTGGAACAACGAGGACTTGGTGGCTACATTCTGGCAGGTACGGTTTTCCGAGAATAAAGACTAATTTGCTGCTCGTGATCTGCCACCTACCCTGGATGAACCCATTCTTCTTGCCACCCAGATTGACATGAGGATTCCAGGCGCGATCCCAAGTGGTTCATCGGGAGAGAAGATTCCCTAGGCTGGTTCCTATTTTCCAGCAATCCCTGTTGCCCTCACCAGTTTTTCCACTAGAGGAGGCTATGCAGGTGGACCGGTTCAAATTGTCAGCCCAGGAGAAACAACACAGATGCACTTCAGGACTTTGTCTGTATTGCGGCCTCAGAGGCCATGTTGTGCTTTTGTGTCCTCAGAAGCCAAAAGGACTCCAATGTCTAGGATTGGTTGAAGAGACAACCCTAGGGGAAATGGCGCTGAATAAAAAAATTATCTTCAAGACTGTCCATCCCCGTGACCATAGTGTCCGGCGAGAAGACGCACCAGGTTTCTGCCTATCTGGACTCTGGTCCGCAGAAAAATCATCCAGAAAGACCTAGTGGATCTTCTCCAGTTACCCACAGTCCCTCTGGAGATGTCTTTGGCTGTTGCTTCGGTGAATGGACTGCCTCTACCCAACCTGATTGTATCTGAAACCAAGCTACTGAAGCTCCAAGTTGGAGCCCTTCATACTGAACTTATTTTGTTTCTTGTTTTGCCTAAAGCCGTCAATCCTGTCCTACTGGGCCTGCCTTGGCTCTGACTACATGCCCCAGTGCTGGACTGGAATTCTGGAGAGGTTCTCCAATGGGGCTCCAAATGTCACAGCCGCTGCCTGTTGCAGATCCATCCTGTCCAGCCTCCTCTGCCTCAGTTACTGGCAGGATTGACTCATCATTTCTCTCAGTTTGCTGTTGTCTCCAGCAAGAAGGAGGCTGAGACACTTCCCCCAAACCGGGCTTATGACTGTCCTGTTGAACTGGTTCCAAATACGTCCCCTCCCCGTGGATGGGTATACCCTCTCTCCATTCCAGAGACTCAGTCTATGTCGGTCTATATCAAGGAGAATCTGGAGAGAGGTTTCATACAAGAATCCTCCTTCCCGGCCGGGGCCGAGTTCTTCTTTGTCAAGAAAAGAGATGGATCTCTTCGACCTTGCATTGACTACCGTGGTCTCAATCAAATCACGGTCAAGAACAAATATCTGTTGCCACTAAAGTCCGAACTATTTGACCGCATACGAGGAGCCAAGATTTGTTCTAACCTAGACTTGCGTTGGGCTTATAATTTGATCTGGATCCGCCAGGGTGACGAATGGAAAACTGCATTCAACACTCGAGACAGGCACTATGAATACATGGTAATGCCCTTCGGTCTGTGTAATGCTCCCGCGGTCTTCCAAGAATTTGTCAATGATATCTTTCAAGACCTCCTCTATGTCTGTGTTGTGGTCTATCTTGATGATATTCAAATTTTATTCTCCAGATCCGAAGACTCATCGAACGTATGTCTGTCAATTTGTGCTGCGATTAAGGGAGAATCATTTGTATTCCAAGCTGGTGAAGTGCATTTTTGAGAATGAAAATACATTTGGTAAAAAATTAGAAACATACTCATGTAAGTGGGCATATGTCAGGACAGAAAAGGAAAAAAAAAGTGAAAGTAAGAAGTAGGAAGTAACGATTCATGTCTAGTGAACATAAACAGTGCACTAGCTATCTGTGAAACCTGACAAAGCCGTTATCATATGCTTACCCATATTCAGTAGCATAGTAGTATGACCCAGTGGATAAAGTGGTGCCCCAACACGGGTTTCGCGTATAGCTTCCTCAGGGGGTATTGTTTCCATATCCGGACCCCGTTTAAATCCTAAACCCTGGTAGTCATGTGGTGTATCGTTGGCCAATCCCCATCGGGAGTTGCGGCGCATGCGCGCGATTTACCAGGGAGACGCGAGATCTCCACCGCCGGACTGCTTGTGAGCCCCACGTAAATCTTGGAACAACTACAAGTGGCATAATAAACCACAAATGTAGTGCTACATGATATATAATCCAAGATTTTGAAGGTGCGCTCGCCTCCTGTTGATTCAAAAATAGTTGTGCGAACTATGTTCGCACAGGCCCTACAGTCACCACAGGGGTAGCAGCCCTGGGTGGGACCTCTTGTTGAAAAGGGGCATAATTGCTTTGGGACATAGTGGCTCTTAGTGAGAATATCCTTCAAATTCTTAAATCTCCTTGCTGTCATCTGAGGATTTTCTGACAGTATAGTCGAAAAAGCCTGTTCTGTCCGTAGTACAGACCAATGTTTTTGCAAAATTGATCGCATCTCTTGCCATTGGTTATTGAAGGTCGATATAAATCTGACAACATTGTTGTCTTTTATCTTTCTTTCAGTCTTGGCAGGATGTAACAAGGTTTTTCTGTCTTGTTTCTAAGAGTGATTCTTTCATGCCATATATTACATGTATTGAACCTCTATTTATGTCATATATTACCTGTACTCAATTTTTTACCAAATGTATTTTCATTTTTGATCTAGTTAATAATGTATTTTAGATTCCTATGTGTTTGATCAATAAAGATTTTGTATTTTCTTAAACATTTGATACTTCGGACTGTTGTACAGAGGAGTGCATTACGCTGAAAAATCAGGGTCATACACTTCTCTCCAGTCATTTCCTCAGCACATAGGGATCCTTTTAGATCAGTATGTGCTGTCTTAGGCCGGATTAACACGAGCGTGTGCGTTTTGCGCACGCAAACAACGCAGCGTTTTGCATGCACAAAAGGCACTTAACAGCTCCGTGTGTCAGCCCCGTATGATGCGTCGCTACGTGCTTTTCGCGCAGCCGCCATCATTATAACACTCCTTTTGGATGTTTGTAAACGTGGTGCTTTTCTGTTTTCATTCATCCTTTTCACTGCTGTTGTGCGAATCACGCGCGTCCCATGGAAGTGCTTCCGTGTGGTGCGTGTGATTTTCACGCACCGATTGACTACAATGGGTGCGTGATGCGCGAAATACGCACAAAGAACGGACATGTCGTGACTTTTACACAGCGGTCTCACGCTGCGTAAAAATCATGCAACTGTCTGCACGGCCCCATAAATTAATATAGGTCCGTGCGACGCGCGTGAAAATCACGAGCGTTGCACGGAGGTATATCACGTTCGTCTGAATAAGCCCTTATACTGACACATTAAAGTGTTTAGACAAGGGATATTTATTCACAATCCTTGCACTTCGTAAATGTTTCTGTGGTAGTTACAGCAGAGCAAGCGTAATCTCGTTGTAATCTGTCATCTACAGCGTAATCTCGCGAGATTACGCTTGCTCTGCTGTAACTGCCACAGAAACGTTAACAAAGTGCATGGATTGTGAATAGACATCCCGTGGAATGTCTATTCACTGTCTAAACACTTCAGTATCGTTAATGTGTCAGTATAAGACCGCACATACTGATCTAAAAGGATCCCTATGCTCTGACTAAATGAATGGAGAGAAGTGTATGACGCTGATTGGTCAGCGTCATACACTCCTCTGTACAACGCCCACTTGGTCAATAGTAAAACACGACCAGTTTTCCATTGAGAAACTCATTAGCATAAAGCTAAAATCGCTCATAAAGTGATGAAAATAGATCGGGTTTTTTTAATAAAAAGCACTGCTGTCACCTACATTATAGCACCCATCTCCTTATGTAGGAGACAGGGCACTTATAATGTGGTGACAGAGTCTCTTTACATTCTAATAGGGCAATAGTGGGGGTTCCTCTGGCATTTATTCAGATCTGGGACATGTGCGCTCCTTTTTTTTTTTCTTCGATTTTATTGTTTTTAGATGGGTTTTTTTGTACTGATTGTGTGTGTTCATTGTTTGTACTTATTTTATGTATATTGTAATAAAATAACTTAAATTGTTTGGAATGTGCGACTCTAGTAGAATTTGTTTTTCCTCTTCTTTTTGTGTAATTGTTACACATTTTTTGAGTCAGCACTCCAATCACCTTTTTACATATATTGTCGTGCCCATCCTATTTCTTTGTTTACTAGACACTAAGGCCTTAACACAGCTTGAGAAAGACCCCTCCCTTGTGATAAAACCATCGCACAAGGGAGGCAATTTTGGAGTTATGGATAGAGACAATGTTTATGGCAAATTTCACCCCATCGGGTTATCAGACCACAAGTCCAATCAATAACTTGAGAGTGTTTTTGTAACCAGGGATTGCCCCGGAGAAGAGGAGTGAAAGTTCTGTAATATGTACATGGAAATGATTTCACAATGGAGTGCTCCCACCTGCATGGAGAAGGGTTTTCATAACCTGGCAGACGATTTCCGGCAATAATTTACCATCCGCGAAGGCGATGAAAAGAGTCTTGTCAGGTCTGACTGTAATTAGAGACACTACCGGACCTAACAAAAGCTTCCACAGCTGTTCCGCTGTTAAGGTATTTTACACGCACAGGCAGTAATATATTCCAATACACGTATTTCAATGCATTATAATAAAAAAAATTAATTGTAAAGTAAAAGGTTTAAAAAAAATACAGATAAGAAAACAATGGTGGAATTATTGTTTTTTTTTACTCATTCTGCTTAAAAACAATTGTAAATATAAATCAATAACTAAATGTCATGTACCAAGAAAAAACACATCCTGAAATGCGAAAAAAAAAGTCATGACAACGTCAGAGGAAAAAAAAAATGTATGTCTCTCGGAATCCAGTGAGGCAAAAATCTGAGATATTTCTCAATACCAAAATGAGCCGCATCCTTAAGGGGTTAAATGTATATTCTTAAAGGAAATGTTTCCATGTCTCCCATGAGACAGGCAGGGATACTTGCCAGCGTACTGTCAAGGAAACACTAAGCTTTTAGGTCGCAAGGTAATGTTCCTAAAGGGGCAGTGCACAGCTTCTAGCTAGAATTATTAACTATTAATCTGACACTACTGAGACCCCTCAGTTACTCTAAGGCTATGTTCACACCTGCGTGAACAGGGTGGGTACGTTCCGTTTTATTATTTTAGGGGTGGAATGGCAAGTGTTCCAACCAAAAATTTGTTCAAACCGAAAAAACTTTCAGGAATTTCGCTCACCTTTAGGCCTCGTGCACACTTCCATCACCGTTTTCACGGCCGTTTTTCACGGATCCGTGTGTCCGTGATTGGATCAGTGTGCTTCCCGTGTGTACTCCATGTATACTTCCATCTTTCAATTTCCGAGAGGAAACTGTTCCTATTCATACTATGTACACGATATTGTGAGCGCCACACATGCTTTTCATTGTACAGCGGTAGTCACTATCCAGGGTGCTGAAAAAGTTACTGCCGACCAGTGCAGCCCTTTAACTCTTTCAGCACCCTGGACAGAGACTACCGCTGGACAGGGAATACCATGTGCGGCGCTCACAATATAGATTATCAATGGTTCATTAAAAAAAACCTGCAACAAAAATAAAAGTTACTACTTACCCAGAACTCCCTGCTTGCCTGCTTCTTCCTCAAGTCCAGCCTCCTGAGAAGACGTTTCCAACCATGTGACCGCTGAAGCCAATCACAGGCAGGTCGGACTGGATGTCAGAAGAGGGACGCATCACCAAGACAACGGCCGGGGTACGTATGAACTTATTTTTCTTTCTATCGCTGCATTCCAGCACTGATCAGCTGCCGATTAGTGCAATATTTGTCTCTATGTGTACCGCTGCCCGCCCGGCCATTGTTGGGCAACGGCTCCGTCACACATGGATGGCACACGGATGCCTTCCGTGTGCCTTCAGTTTTTTTGACAGACTCATTGACTTCTATGGGTCACATGGTCACAGAATCTCGGACAAAATGAGGACATGCCCTACTTTTGTCGGAACGGAACAATGGGACCGTGAAAAAAACTGAAGTGTGCATGGCTCCATTGAAATGAATGGGTCAGGGTGCTAGCCGTCAAAAAAACGGTTAGCACCCTGAAGGAAAAAACGGAAGTGGACATGAGGCCTTAGACATCACTGATTTTTACATGGGGTGGTTTGGAGCAGTGGTCCACAACCTTTTTTTAACAAAGGATCAGTTTCATGCAGGACAAATTTTCCACAGACCGGCGGTGTGAGTGGGGGTTCGGGGTTTAGGGTCAGGTTAGACGTTGCATAAACATGGTGGATTTTCCGCAATGGAATTTGTTGCAGAAAATCTGCAGCATAATATGGTAGCAGCAAAGTGGATGAGATACAACAAAGCTCATCCACAGGCTACATAAATATTGAGCGGAAAAACTGCTAAGAAATTGACATGCGGTGCAAAGTTTTATTCCGCCGCTGCAGCCAATCACAGGCTGCAGTGGTCTCCTGGGATAAAACGTCATCCCTGGTGGCAGGCCTGCTAGCAGTCCGGCTGAATGTTCAGCAGTTTCCGAAGCGGACATTCAAAAAAACTGCACCACAATTTGGTGCGGTTTTTCACCAGAAATTCCCTGAGGCCACCGGGCCAGATACCGCGGCCTGGTACCAAGTGATTCACGGTCAGAATAGGTCCGTGGCCTGGTGGTTGGGGATCACTGGTTTAGAGTGTCCTAAGATACATAATTCAAGTAAACATTAAGGGTTCCATGGTGTAATGGTTAGCACTCTGGACTCTGAATCTAGCAATCCGAGTTCAAATCTCGGTGGGACCTAGCTTTTTTTTTAGTAAGGTTTTTGTTTTTTTTTACATTCCACAATGGCAACCAATATCCTACTAGCTGCATTCAACCTCCTAAATTAGGTCTTTCCTCCGAACGTATGCGAGACCCCATTGGATTTCATGTCCAAAGCTTTAAACTCTTGGATATCACAGTTTACACATTAAAGAGACATTTTAATTAAAAAATAATAATAAAATTGTAAACTTAAAGTCATCTGGTGGAATAAAAAAATGTTCAATTACACCATTTTTTTTAAAAAAAAGTTAAATATTTTTTGTCAAAAAACTTTTTTATTAAATAAAAATCATTAAACGAAACACATATATTATATATCCCAGTAATCGTACAGTCCAGTCAATAAATGAAAAACTATTTGATCAAATCAGTACGTTGTATTACATTAAGTCCTTAACGACAATAATGTACTATTACATTGGATGTAGTTAACCCCTTCCCACTGCATGCATTCTGGGCCTTAATGACCAAAGCAAAACTAGCAGTTTCACTATGTCCTTATTTAATTGGTTATAACGTTGTAGGAATCGAATGTATCCCTACAAATTTGGTATGGGTTTTTTTTTAGCAGAAATAGTGCTTTATTTTGGTGGTATATACTATAGGTTTATTTTTTGTTTTTTTTTTTCAAAATGTTACAAAAATGCAGAAAAATGAGGAAACAAATCAGTTTTCTTCAATTTGTTGTGCAAAAGTTTTTAAAGAAATAATGTGTTTACTTTTGCATGCCTCTAGAAAGAAGACCCCACAGGGTTTTTACCTATTGGTATAGTTTGTACCTAGGCCTTTCAGATTTTTTTCTGATTTTTGTTGAAATCTGACATAAAATATAATAAAATGTTTATGACACTATGTATTATCACAGACCTGAAGATCTTCATCTAGGGGTATAGTGCGAATGAAAAAAGAAAAAAAGTTTTTCCATACAGATGTAAAGACCCACCCAGAATTATCATCGACAGGTTCACTTTCGCATAAGGAATTCCTCCCCATTTTGGCTTTCGCTAATTCAGTAATTTTCTACTGTATGGTAGGTCTCAAAGCATGGGTAATTACACTGTCCTGGTTTTGAAGGGCAAAAAAAACGTGAATCGCTTCTTCGGCCATGTTTTCGGCAAACTCTGCATCTCCTCTGCGGATACATTTGTGTCTCAGTGTCAGGGTTCAGGATGTAAAAAGTGACGCTCCGTGAGTCTCTTGACATCTTCTGACTCATGGTGTCCTACTTCCCCTCCTTCAAATAAAAGATATTCAATATTTTTTTCTTGGAATTCAAGATATGTCATGGTTCCCTGGGCCTTTCTGTATATTACATAGGAATTTAAAGTAGAAACCTGCATCAGATACATTGCCACTTTCTTGTACCAGGCTCTAGTTTTCCTTTTGATCAAATAATGGTGGAGAGCCTGGTCTGAAAGGTCGACGCCACCCATGAACCTGTTGTACTCTGTAAGGCTGGATTCACACGCGCAAAAATCACTTGCCAGCTCCGTGTGTCATCCGTGTATGATGCGCGGCTGCGTGATTTTAGCGCAGCCGCCATCATAGAGATGATTCTAGCCGACGTCAGTCACTGTCCAAGGTGCTGAAAGAGTTAACTGATCGGCAGTAACTCTTTCAGCACCCTCGACAGTGAATTCCGATCACCATATCTAGCAACCTGTTAAAAAAAAAAAAGAGGTTCGTACTTACCGAGAACTTCGCGGCCGTTGCCTTGGTGATGCGTCCTTGGTGACGCGTCCTTGGTGACGCGCCTCTCTTGACATCGGGCCCCACCTCCCTGGATGACGCGGCAGTCCATGTGACCGCTGCAGCCTGTGCTTAGCCTGTGATTGGCTGCAGCTGTCACTTGGACTGAATTGTCATCCCGGGAGGTCAGACTGGAGGAAGAAGCCGGGAGTTATCGGTAAGTCAGAACTTTTTTTTTTTTACTCGTTCATGTATATTGGGATCGGAAGTCACTGTCCAGGGTGCTGAAACAGTTTAACTCTCTCTGCACCCTGGACAGTGACTATATCCGGACGTCGCGTACCGGAAATTTTTTTGCCAGGTTCGGCCAAAACGAGTTCGGCCGAACCTGGTGAAGTTCGGTTCGGTTGTCCGGGTTCGCTCTTCTCAAAGACACTCCGTTTGGATGTTTGTAAATAGAAAAGCATGTGGTGCTTTTCTGTTTACATTCATCCTTTTGACAGCTCTTGTGCGAATCACGCAGTTCGCACGGAAGTGCTTCCGTGCGGCATGCGTGGTTTTCACGCACCCATTGACTTCAATGGGTGCGTAATGCGTGCAAAACGCCCAAAGAACGGACATGTCGTGACATTTTTTCAGCGGACTCACGCTGAGCAAAAATCACGGACATGTCTGCACGGCATCATAGACACATATAGGTCCGTGCAACGCGCGTGCAAATCACGCGCGTTGCACAGACCTTTTTCACGTTCGTCTGAATAAAGCCTTATACAGAGAGTTTTCTGTCTGTTCACAGTAGAGCCTCTTTCTCTGACAGTGACCTTGGTGTCAGTGTGTATAGTGCTCAGCATAAAAACCTCTCTCCGATCATTGCACTTAAGTGCAAGAAGTTCACAGGCCAATGAGACCTCCCTAGACGGCCCAGCTGTTCTACCACATGTCCATTTATAAAGGTGTAAAAAAACAACATCCAAACACCGGTGTGAACAGGATTTGAGAGAAAGGAAAACATTGGACTAGTGTTATCACATGTCTTTTGGGAATTAATTTATGTTTTTGTTTTTTTTCTTGTCTTGAAACAAGAAAACTTTTTGAAAACGCAGTTACAAGTTTCTGTTTTTAATTGTTTTATAATGACGTCTAAGAAACAAACCACGAGCCTCCCCGTCAGGGAATTGAACCCCGGTCTCCCACATGACAGGTGGGGATACTCACCACTATACTAACTAGGAACTGGCATGGCTTTGCAGCACATCGTAATCTTCTTAAAGGAGGAGTGAACAGTTTAATTCTAATAAAAACATGTGTGGGGTTAATTACTGCCTGTACAGCTGGTGCCGAGAGGGGGGCCTCTCTGACACAATAGGGCTAGTAGCAGGTTGCCATGCTGTGCAAGATGCCATGATTGGAAATATATAACCCCATGCGCTCGCTAGGAAACAATTATTAGATACAACTTTATAAATATCTTACATTAAAAAAACCTCATTAACCAGGAATATAACATAGTCCTCACATATGGCAGACGAGGAACCACCAATGCTCCAGTAATCAATAGTCACTGTTCAGGTGAGACTTTCGTAAGTCGGCATACGAGCAACCTTTACATAAAAATAAATCTGATTGGTTACACCAGAAAACCACTTATCGTTAATTCCAAATCTTCTAAATTTTCGTCCATAAATAACATTGTCTGGAACTTTTATGTAAGCACCTCCCCTCTGATCTTTTTTTTTATTTTTTTAAACACCTGTATGATTGAATTTTATTGAAAGAGTAAACACAGCAGGCACATGTGGTAGTGTGGAAGAGCGGTTTAAGGCGCTGGATTTAGGCTCCAGTCTCTCTGTAGGCGTGGGTTCAAATCCCACTACTACCAAGTGTCTTTTGGGTAGCACTTTATTAGCTTCATACAACCTGATTCAATTTTTTTTATGTACAAAAAATATATTAAAGGTTAAAAAAACCCGCCTTTTCCCATTCTCCCACTAATAAAAAAATGTACAAAAATAATAATAAGAAACATAATTGGTATCGCCGCATCCATAAAAGTCTGAACTATCACAATATAATATTATTTCACCGAAACAGTTAGTGCCATAAAAAAAATGTACCCCTAAAATAGTACCATTAAAAACTACAGCTCGTCCCACAAAAAATAAGCCCTCACTGCTCATCCGATGGAACACTAAAACAGTCAGCATTTGGCAACTCAAAATATTTCTTTTTTTCAACAATAAGTTTTTTCCTTGTAAAATGAGTAAAATATAAAAAAACCTATATAAATTTAGTATCGCCGCAATTCTTTTTTTGTATTTTATAGCCGTATGAGGACTTTGTTTTTTGTAGAACGAGTTGTAGTTTTCCACGACAGCATTTATTGTACCTTCTAAGGTAGTGGGAAACTGGACAAAAAAAATCTATGTGGGGGGGGGGGAATGCTTTTATTTTTATAAGTCCCCTTAGGTTTCCTGGAAAAAGCAATTGTCGGATTGTTGCATGCAGTGGCTTAGCTATAGGGGTCGTAGTTGTGACCAGGCCCCTAAGTCCTGGGGGCCAACAGGGCCCCCGTTGCCTCACAGCAATGACTATGCTGGTCCTGTTTCCAACTGTGTCTGTGTCCTCAGGATGCAGATACAGTTCAATTCAATGCTGGAGCCTTGCTCCAGCATTCATTGTGCCATGAGCGGCTCGGGGCAGGCAGGCGCGACGTAGTGTGTAGCTTTGGGGGGCATTATACTATGTGGGGGCAGCTATGGGGAGCATTATACTGTGGAGGCATCTATGTGGGGCATTATAGTGTGGGGGCATCCATGGGGGCGGTCGGGTAAGGTGGCCGCGCACAGGCATGCATAGAGGTCTGGTGATGTTGGGGAGGAAGGCCCAAGCTGAATTCTTGCACCAGTGCCCATGAGCCTTTAGCTACGCCCGTGCTTGCCCAATATACTACAATACCAATGTTTTACAGTATATTGTGCTTCTGACCAGGTGCCGGAGGCAAGTTAAACCAGGGAGCTCCCGCTAGTTACACTAAAGTGTCAGCTGCAACATACAGCCGACACCCTCGTTCTCTGCCCGTGAGCCCGCTCCATACTCCCTCACCGGACCTCCACTTTATATATATATGGGTATTTTGGGAAGGGGGTTAAGGATTGTTTCATGTACAGATTACCCTTACCATTCACACAATAGTCTCCCAGCACAAACCAATTAATGATAAATGTGTCAGCCATACATAACAATGATTGTCGCTGTTTGTGCAATTGATAAATGTAAACGGTTGTCTTCTGACTTTTCCTTCTGAACTGCATTGTTGGTATATCTCCCCACTGGATCCAGAGGTAATGGGCACAGAATCCAGGTATAGTCCTGCTGTCCTTATAGTCCGTCCCACACTGTGAGCCGGCGATCCATCAGGACCCTAGAAAATACAATAATATTTGTTTTAGGGGAAACATAGTCAGTGTGGCCAGCAGGTGGCAGTATCAGTCCATGATGATGACTCCTGATCATGGCGAAACCCACAGTAAAATACTGGAGTCGGTAAGAAGTGAAAATTTTATCTTGGAGAGGGGGGCTGTGTTTTTCATGACTGGGGGGCATATGAATGACACGTATGTAACAAGCCTTGTATAATTGGGACAGTGACTGGCACTTTGTATAATGGGGGACAGTGACTGGCACTTTATATAATGGGGATAGTAACTGGCACTTTAAAATATGGGGCATGTTCCTGGTATATTTTAGGAACTACATACAACTCCTACATACAACTCCAATTTGCTATCGGTCAGAAAGTGCCAGCAGAAGTGAAAATCTGGGAGGAGAAGAGGGAACACAAGGAGAAAATAAAAAATAAAAAAAGAGGGTGGTAGGGGGAATGGGAGAGGAAGAAAAAAGTCGTAGAGATTATAAAAATAATGAACCATACACAACAAATAGTCAAAGATGACCTAGTCTCATAGGACTAACAATGATGGGACCCCCCTCAATACAGAGAGTAGAAGGGCTGCAGTGTTGCTTTAGTATTGTCTCTTCCTTAGTTTCTCCTTGTAGAGTGGCGCTCCTGATCACCGACTGTGCAAGGAACTGTGATCGGTGGGTTTTTTGATTTTCGTTTATTACTTTACTTTAATATAGGGAAATAACAGGAATTAACATAGGCAGACGAGGAATCGTCCTCTGAACGATTCAATGCACATCGATGCACCTGGTCTCTATAGTCACTGTTCAGGGGAGACTTTCGTAAGTCGGCATACACACAACTTTTTACGTAAAAATAAATCTGCTTGGTTACTACAGATAACTTCTCCATGTAACGTTAATTTCAAATCTTCTAAATTGACGACTATAAATAATGTTGTCTGGAGTTTTTCTCTAAGCACCTCCCTTCTGATCTGTTTTTTTTAAAAACAAACACTTGTAAAAAACAATGTTAAACACCCCTTGAACATGTGGTAGCGTGGCTGAGCGGTGTAAAGTGCTGGATTAAGGCTCCAGTCTCTTTGGAGGCGTGGGTTCAAATCCCACTGCTACCATCAGATTTTTTTTTTGTCCACTTTTTATTGGGATGATCTTATGTGAAGTTAATACATGTTAGAACAATATAAATATAATATCCCAGATGAGTAAGACATCATCAATATATCTGCCATGCCAATGCACATGCCCACAAAATGGATTGTCTGGACAAAAGATTGTGGATTCCTCCCACCATGCCATGACCAAATTGGCCACAGAGGTAGAGAACTTTGTTCACATCCTTAACCCCTTCGCGCCATTTCACGTACAGTTACGTGATGGGAGATGGTCTTTTCGCGCATCTCCACGTAACTGTACGTGAAGGAGATGAAGCTGGCTCTGGAGCTGAGCCAGCGACATCACCGCTGGGTGACAGCTGTATGTTACAGCTGGCACCCTGAGGTATCGGCCAGGACTGGAGCTAGCCGCCGATCCGACCGATTAACCCCTCACATGCTGCGTTCAATAGAGATCGCAGCATGTGAGGAGTTTATAGCCACCGGCGCCCCAGCAACGTGATCGCTGGGTTGCCGGTGGCTGCAAAGGCGATCGGAGGGCTAATGCTTACCTCCCGATCAGCCTGTAATGGAATCCTCCCATGCCCCGTCGTCGGCGGAGCCCAGGAGGCTTCCGGTACCATCGGCAAGATGGCGCCGGCTCAGCTTCCGGCTCAGAAGCTGAGCCGGCGTCATCAGCAGTGGGTGTCCGCTGTATGTTACAGCGGACACCCCGATCTATCGGCAGGAACCGGAGCTAGCTCCGATTCCTGCCATTAACCCCCTCAATACAGCGATTCAATGCAATCGCTGCATCAAAGTGGTTTGTATGCAATCGGCAGCCTTGCCATGCGATGGCAAGGCTGGCGACTGCTACTATGGCAACAGGATGCCTAACAATGGCTTCCTATCTGCCATTACGTTAGCCGATTAGGCCCCGCCCAGAGGCGGAGCCTGATCGGCTTGCTGTCAGTGAACAACTGACAGTTCTAATACATTGCACTACATAGGTAGTGCAATGTATTAGAACATCAAACAAACAGTTGGACCTTCAAGTCCCCTAGTGGGACTAAAGAAAAGTGTAAAAAAAAAGTGTAAAAAAAGTAAAAATAAAAGTTGTAAAAAATACAATAAAAGTTTCAAATAATAACACAAAACACAATCGCCCTTTTTCCCTTATCAAGTCATTTATTATTGAAAAAAATAATAAAGCCATACATATTTGGTATCGCTGCGACCATAACGACCTGAACTATAAAAATATTATGTTATTTATTCCGCACAGTGAACGCCGTAAAAAAAAAAATAAAAATACTGATATAATTGCTATTTTTTGGTCACTTTGTCTTCCAAAATGTGAAATGAAAAGTGATCAAAAAGTCGCATGTACCTAAAAATGGTACCTATAAAAACTATAACTCGTCTCTCTAAAAACAAGCCCTCATACAGCTCCGTCGACCAAAAATTTAAAACCATTATGGCTCTCACAACTTGGCGACAGAAAAAATCCATTCTCTTTACAAAAGTTATTTTATTGTGCAAAAAGTTGTAAAACATAAAAAGTGCTATAAATTAGGTATTACCGGAATCGGACTGACCCGCAGAATAAAGATAACATGTAATTTATAACGCATGGTGAACGCTGTATAAAAAAAATGAAAAAAATATGCGAGAATTGCTGTTTTTTGGTCACCTGGCCTCCCAAAAAAAAAAGGATAACAATTGATCAAAAAGTCGCATGTACCCCAAAATGGTACCAATAAAAACTACAGCTCGTCCCACAACAAACCAGCCGTTATACCACTACGTCTAAGAAAAAATAAAATTAGTCAAGGCACCAATAAGCCAGGAAATAAAAATATGCAGTTGTGCCGGCCCGAGGGGAACGTTTCTTCTGTTTCAAGTGGCGAATTATCAAGGCCCCTAAAATTAGGGAACCAGGAAGGGGAGGGCCCAAACATATCTGCTGGAAGTGAGGGTGCCCGTATTATACCAGGACAACACTTTCCCAGCAAAATTCCCCAAACTTCAAAGGTGACGAGTGTGGACCAAAAGGGGAATAAGTAAAGACCATATATTAGTGTGACACCGGCCTGTGCAGAAAGGATTGCTCCCCAGCATAACACACATCTATGGATTATTTGATTGGTTTTTTTTACCCCACTATACCACCTGACTATGCCCCTTATATACTCCGCCCGCCTTACATGTACCCCCACATTATAAACGGAAACACCAGTAAGACTCAAAACAAAACTACTACAAGCAAAATCCACGCTCCAAAAGCCAAATGGCGCTACCTCCCTTTTGAACCCTACAGTGTGCCCAAACAGCAGTTTACTTCCACATATATGGCATCGACATACCCGAGAGAACCATTTTAACAATTTTTGGGGTGTGTGTCTCCAGCGGCACAAGCTGGGCACGACATATTGGCATATCTATTGAAAAACCATTTTCACTCTGCAACATCGAGTGCACACCAATTTCTGCCAATCACCTGTCGGGTTAATATGCTCACTACACCCCTAGGTGAATACCTTGAGGGGTGTCGTTTCCAAAATGGGGTCAATTCTGGGGGGTTTCCACTGTTTTGGTCCCACAGGGACTTTGCAAATGCGACATAGCGCCCAGAAACCAATCCAGCAAAATCTGTACTCCAAAAGCCAAATGGCGCTCCTTCCCTTCTGAGCCCTACTCTGTGCCCAAACAGCAGTTTATGACCACATATGTGGTATTGCCGTACACAGGAGAAGTTGCTTTACAAGTGTTGGGGTGCTTTTTTTCATTTATTTGTTGAGAATATGAAACATTTTCACCTAAAACTACATCTTATTGAAGAAAAAGGATTTTTTTTATTTTCACTGCCCAATTCTAATAAAATCTATGAAACACCTGTGCGGTCAAAATGCTCACTACACCCCTAGATGAATTCCTCAAGGGGTGTAGTTTCGTGAATCGAGTCACTTTTGGGGAGTTTCCACTGTACTGGCACCTTAGGAGCTTTGCAAAAGTGACATGGTGTCAAGAAACCAATCCAGCAAAATCTGTGCTCCAAAAGCCAAATGGCACTCCTTCTCTTCTGATCCTTGCCGTATGCCCAAACAGCCGTTTATGACCACAAATTGGGTATTGCCGTACTCCAGAGAAGTTGCTTTACAAATGTTGGGGTTCTTTTATTCCTTTATTTGTTGAGAAAATGAAAAATGTTGAGCTAAAGCTACGTCTTATTGGAAAAAAATTATTTTTTTTATCTTCACTGCCCAATTTAATAAAATCTATGAAACCCCTGTAGGTTCAAAATGCTCACTACACCCCTAGATGGATTCTTCAAGGGGTGTAGTTTCCTAAATGGAGTCACTTTTTTGGTGTTTTCACTGGTTTGGTCCCTTAGGGGCTTTGCAAATGTGACGTGGTCTCCGCAAACCATTCCTGCTAAATTTGAGCTCCAAAAGACAAATGGCGCTCTTTCCCTTCTAAGCTCCGCCGTGTGTCCAAACAGCCGTTTATAACCACATGCAGGGTATTGTTTTACTCGGGAGAAATTGCTTTACAAAAGTAGTGGTGCATTTTCACCTTTTAATCCTTGTGGAAATTAGAAAAAATTAGCTAAACCTACATTTTCTTTGAAAGAATGTAGATTTTCATTTTCACGGCCTACTTCCAATAATTTATGCAATAAACCTGCGGTGTCAAAATGCTAACTATACCCCTAGATAATTTCCTCAAGGGGTATAGTTTCCAAAATGGGGTCACTTTTGGGGGATTTCCACTGTTTTGGCACCGCAAGAGCCTTTCAGACCCGACATGGTGCCTAAAATATTTTCTAATAAAAAGGAGGCCCCAAAATCCTCTAGGTGCTCCTTTGTTTCTGAGGCCTGTGCTTCAGTCAATAAGTGCACTAGGGCCACATGTGGGGTATTTCTAAAACCTGCAGAATCTGGGCAATAGATATTGATTTGAATTTCTCTGGTAAAACTTTCTGTGTTACAAAAAAAATAGATGAAACATGAATTTCTGCAAAAAAAAAAGAAATTTGAACATTTCACATCTACTTTGCCTTAATTCCTGTGAAACATCTAAAGGGTTAAGAAACTTTCTAAATGCTGTTTTGAATACTTTGAGGGGTGAAGTTTTTAAAATGGGGTGACTTATCGAGGGTTTCTAATGCCTCTGGTGTGCCTCTAATACTAGGTGGATCACCTTACTTCTAAGTCCTCCATGGGTAAGCTTTCATTCAGTCACTTTTCTGGTTTTTGTTATGCGGACTCTGGCTCTCTGTTATATCGGGCTACTTCATGTTACTTTTATTCCCTGTCCGATATCCGGGATCATGCATTAAGCAGAGTTAGAATTAACTCCTCTGTTACTATTCTATAGATGTAATTTTCTTTCTGCTTGATATGCATGTGTACTTGGTGGTAGGATAATGCAGATGTCGTTGCAGGGAATCAGCATTGTCTGTATGGGACGGCACTGCGTTGACCCCCCCCCCCCCAACAAACTCATAGCTAACAGAACCTTTTTCATATAGTACCTATAGCATACCTGTGTTGAGGTGTTTGGATAACTGATTCACTTATTTACTCTCAGTTTTAATACCTCGTTGTGTTTTTATATTTTGTATCTTGATGTAACAATACAATTATATATATTCTTTGTGTATTTATGGTTCACGACTCCTTTCCTCATGTTTTCAATGTAATTTCGGAGTTTCGCTATTCTATAGTGATGTTCTTGGAGGTGTCTTGACACCATTGTGTGGGTGACACCTAGCCAAATTACCATACCTGTGAGACATTCTGGTTGTTAATTATAAAGTGACACATGTCAGATTTGAAAAAATAGGCTGTGTCCATAAGGCCAAAACAGGCTCAGTCCTTAAGGGGTTAAAGTTCCTGTAAGCCGGTGATCCATCAGGACCCTAGAAAATAAAATAATATTTCTGCTTAATAGGAGACATAATCAGTGTGGCCAGCAGGTGTCAGTATCAGTCAGTGATGAAACATGACTCTTACTGATCATAGAAAGACCAGCAGGAAAAGTCTGACATCGGTAAGAAGTGAGAATTTTACATTGGAGAGGGGGGGGGGGCTGTGATTTACATGTATGGGGGCATGTGACTGACACGTATGTGGAAAGTATTGCATAATGGGGACAGTGACTGGCACCTTGTATAATGGAGACAGTGACTGGCACATTGTATAAAGGGGCATGTTGCTGGTTTTCTGTAGGTACTACAAACAATTCCTCCATGTGTCCTCTATACAAGTTCTTCTAAATCTTCCCAATTGTCTTTTTATGGTCTCTGGATTTTTTTCCATTTTGCCGTAAATGCAAACCTAAAATTTTTTATTTTTTAAAAATGAGTAAATGGTGTTACAACTTTGGCAGTAGGGGTCAATTAATGGTCTAATTTTATAGAGCCTATCAAAACTTGTGTCCTGTGGGGGTGGGCAGTGACTGTTGTCATTGTAGTGCAGGTACTTCAATATCGCTTCAAATCATGTCCTGCCCATTATTGTGCGGTAAAGGGGGTGTTATATAAAATATCAGGGGACCAATAGTCTCTAATACTTGGTTGTTTAGACTAAATCTCCAATTCTCATTTTGTCATATAGAGCAGTTTACCCAAGGAAGTAACTAAGCCCTTACATAAAGAAGAAATCTTATTTGTAGAGGTAGGTAACTAATACAATTATTCAAAAGTAGTTTGGGTCGATAGATCATCAAATTTAGCTTTCCAAGAAATCAGAAAATGTCTGACTTGATAAATTCGAAAATGTTCAGGGAGTGGCATGGAATAAGAGTTTTGAGGATATTCCGAAGCTTTGAAATCTAGTTATAACACACAAAATTGTTGCTAACTAATATCCCCCATATGTCTACTTTAGATTGGCATCGTTTTTTGAACATCCTTTTATTTTTCTATGACATCACAAGGCTTAGAACTTTAGCAGCAATTTCTCACATTTTCAGGAAAATTTCAAAAGGCCATTTTTACAGGGGCCAGTTCAGATGTGAAGTGGCTTTGAGGGCCTTATATTTTAGAAACCCCCAAAAAGTCACCCCATTTTAAAAACTTCACCCCTCAAAGTATTCAAAACAGCATTTAGAAATTGTCTTAACCCTTTACACATGTCACAGGAATTAAAGCAAAGTATAGGTGAAATTTACAAATTTCATATTTTTTTGCAGAAATAAATATTTTGTACAATTTTTTTTATAACACAGAAGGTTTTACCAGAGAAATGCAACTAAATATTTTTTGCCCAGTTTCTGCAGTTTTAGGAAATATCCCACATGTGGCCGTAGCGTGCTACTGGACTGAAGCATCGGCCTCAGAATCAAAGGAACACCTAGTGGATTTTGGGTCCTTATTTTTGTTAGAATAAATTTTAGGCACCATGTCAGGTTTGAAGGGCTCTTGCGGTGCCAAAACAGTCAAAATCCCCCAAAAGTGACCCCATCTGGGAAACTACACACCTCAAGGAAATTATCTAGGGGTACAGTGAGCATTTTGACCGCACAGGTTTTTTACAGAAATTATTGGAAGTAGGACGTGAAAATTAAAATCAACATTTTTTCAAAGAAAATGTAGGTTTAGCGATTTTTTTTCTCATTTCCACAAGGACTAAAGGAGAAAAAGCACCGTAAAATTTGTAAAGCAATTTCTCCCGAGTAAAACAATACCCCACATGTGGTAATAAACAGTTGTTTGGAGACACGGCAGGGCTGAGAAGGGAAAGAGCGCTATTTGGCTTTTGGAGCTCAAGTTTAGCAGGAATGGTTTGCGGAGGCCATGCCACATTTACAAAGCCCCTGAGGGGACAAAACAGTGGAAACCCCCCACAAGTGACCACATTTTGGAAACTACACCCATTGAGGAAATTATCTAGGGGTATAGTGAGCGTTTTGACCCAACAGGTTTTTTGCATAAATTATTGGAAGTAAGCCCTGAAAATGACAATCTAAATGTTTTCAAAGAAAATGTAGGTTTAGCTAATTTTTTCTCATTTCCACAAGGACTGAAGGAGAAAAAGCACCACAAAATTTGTAAAGCAATTTCTCCCGAGTAAAACAATGCCCCACATGTGGTAATAAACGGCTGTTTGGAGACACGGCTTGGCTTAGAAGGGAAAGAGCGCTATTTGGCTTTTGGAGATCACATTGAGCAGGAATGGTTTGCGGCGGCCATGTCACATTTGCAAAGCCCCTGAGGGGGAAAAACAATGAAAACGCCCAAAAAGTGACACCATTTAGGAAACTACACCTCTTGAGGAATTCATCTAGGGGCGTAGTGAGCATTTTGACCCCACAGATGTTTCATAGAATTTATTAGAATTGGGCAGTGAAAACAAAAACAATCCTTTTTCTTCAATAAGACATAGCTTTAGCGCAAATTTTTTCATTTTCACAACAAATAAAGGAAAAAAAAGAACCCAACATTTGTAAAGCAATTTCTCCCAAGTACGGCAGGGCTCAGAAGGGAAGGACCGCCATTTGGAGTGCAGATGTTGCTGGATTGGTTTCTGGGCGCCTGTGGGCCCAAAACAGTGGAAACCTCCCAGAAGTGACCCAATTTTGGAAACTACACCCCCTCAATGCATTTACCTAGGGGTGTAGTGAGCATGTTAACCCTGCAGGTGTTTTGTAGAAATTAGTGTGAACTCGATGTTGCAGAGTGAAAATGGGATTTTTTCCACAGATATGTGGACAATATATGGTGCCCGGCTTGTGCCACCATAACAAGACAGCTCTCTAATTATTATGCTGGGTTTCCTGGTTTTAGAAACACCCTACATGTGGCCCTAATCTCTTGCCTGGACAGTCGACCAGGCTCAGGAGTGAAAGCGTACCATGTAAAATTGAGGCCTAATTTGGCGATTTACAAAGTATTGGTTCACAACTGCAGAGGCTCAGATGTGAAATAATAAAAATAAACCCCTGGGAAGTGACCCCATTATGGAAACTGCACCCCTCAAGGCATTTATTAAGGGGTGTAGTGAGCATTTTCACCCCACAGGTCTTTTCCATAAATGAATGCGCTGTGGATGGTGCAAATTAAAAATTTATATTTTTCCCTAGATATGCCATTCAGTGGCAAATATGTCGTGCCCAGCTTATGCCACTGGAGACACACACCCCAAAAATTGCTAAAAGGGTTCTCCCGGGTATGACGGTGCCATATATGTGGAAGGAAACTGCTGTTTGGGGACGCTGTAGGGTTCAGATGGGAGGAAACGCCATTTGGCTTTTGGAGCGTGGATTTTGCTTGGTAGTAGTTTTGTTTGGAGTCTTACTGGTGTTTCCTTTTATAATGTAGGGCATATGTAAGCCGGGCGGAGTATATAAGGGGCATAGTCAAGTGGTATAATAATGGGGTAAAAAAAAACAATGAAATGATCCATGGATGTGTGTTACGCTGTGACACAATCATTTCTGCACAGGCCAGTGTCGCACTGATATATGGCGTCCTTTATTATCCCCCTTTTGATCCACACTCCGCGCCTTTGTAGTTTGGGGAATTTTGCTAGGAAGTGTTGTCCTGGTATAATACGGGCACCGTCGCTTCCAGCGGATATGTTTGGGCCCTCCCTTTCCTGGTTCCCTAATTTTAGGTCCTTGATAAATCGCCTCTTCAAACAGAAGAAATGTTCCCCTCGGGCACAACTGCATATTTTTTTATTTCCTGAATTATTGGGGCCATAACTAATTTTATTTTTCATAGACGTAGCGTTATGAGGGCTAGTTTGTTGCGGGACGAGCTGTAGTTATTATTGGTACCATTTTGGGGTACATGCAACTTTTTGATCACCTTTTATCCTATTTTTTGGGATGCCAGGTAAACAAAAAAACGCAATTCTGGCACAGCTTTTTTCATTTTTTTTATACAGCGTTCACCATGCGTTATAAATTACATGTTAACTTTATTCTGCGGGTCAGTACGATTCCGGCGATACCTATTTTATAGGACTTTTTTATGTTTTACAACTTTTTGCACAATAAAATTACTTTTGTAAAAAGAATGTATTTTTTCTGTCGCCAAGTTGTGAGAACCATAACTTTTAAATTTTTTTGTCGACGGAGGTGTATGAGGGCTTGTTTTTTGCGGGACGAGCTATAGTTTTTATCGGTACCATTTTTGGATACGTGCGACTTTTTGATCACTTTTTATTCTAACATTTGTAGGGCAAAGTGACTAAAAAACAGAGACTCTGGTAAAGTTTTTTACGTTTTTTTTTTACGCTGTTCACCGCGTGCAATAAATAATATAATATTTTGATACCTCAGGTCGTTACAGTCGCGGCGATACCAAATACATATGGTTTATTATTGTTTTTCAATAATAAAGGACTTGATAAGCGTAAAAGGGGGATTGTGTTTTATTTGATTACTTGAAACTTTTATTGTTTTCAAACTTTTATTATTTGCACTTTTTTTTACACTTTTTTATACTTTTTTTACACTAGGGGACTTGAAGGTCCAACGGTCAGATTTTTTTTTTCTAATACATTGCACTATCTATGTAGTGCAATGTATTAGATCTGTCAGTCATTCACTGACAGCAAGCCGACTAGGCTTCGCCTCCCGGCGGGGCCTAAATCGGCTTCCGTAATGGCAGAGCAGGAGACCATTGTGTCTCCTGTTGCCATAACAGCAGTCGCCAGTCCTGATTGCCTGTCAGGGCTGGCGATCTGCTAGTAACCGCTACGATGAAGCAATCGCTTTCGATTGCTGCATCGAAGGGGTTAATGGCAGGGATCAGAGCTAGCTCCGGTTCCTGCCATTACAGGTGGATGTCAGCTGTACAGTACAGCTGACTTCCACCGCTGATGACGCCGGATCAGCTCCTGACCCGGCGCCATCTTGCCAGCAGCTACGGAAGCCGATCAGGCTCCGCCGCCGGGCGGATCTTGACCGGCTTCAGTGCTAGGCAGACCGGGAGGCCAGTATTAGGCCTCCGGTTGCCATTGCAGCCACCGGAACCCCGTCAATTTCATTACTGGGGTTCCGATGAGCTGCAAACACCTTAAGTTCAGCGATCGCGTTTGAGCACTGCACTTAAGGGGTTAATGGCGGGGATCGAAGCTAATTTCGGTCCCCGCCGTTACAGCCGGATGTCAGCTGTAAGATACAGCTGAGATCCGGTGATGATGGCACCGGCTCAGCTTCTGAGCCGGTCCCAAACATTCGGCGTATATGTACGGCAAAATGCGGGAAGTCAATGCTTTCCATGACGTACATTTACGGCAAATGTCGGGAAGGGGTTTACCATGTGGTAGCATTTAATATAGGGAAATAACAGTAATTCACATAGGCAGGCGAGGAATCGACCACTGAACCATCAATGCACCTGGTCTCTGTAGTCACTGTTCAGACAAGACTTTCGTAAGTCGGCATACACGCAACTTTTTACGTAAAAATAAATCTGATTAGTTACTACAGAGAAATTCTCCATGTATCGTTAATTTCAAATCTTCTAAATCTGTAAATAACGTTGTCTGGAGTTTTTCTCTAAGCCCCTCCACTCTGATCTGTTTTTTAAAAAAAAAAAAACACTTGTACAACACAATGTTATTTAAAGCATAAACAATACTTAAAGGGAATGTGTCGCTAGAAAAAAAATTGCAACATGGTCAATGTGGTAAAGCAACCTCATTCTTTATGCTGCAAATTTGGGGTAAACACACTCCCTCTAGTGTCCTCACACAATCCCCCCCCCCCCTCCCTTATTCTGGCTAGTGCCAGGAGAAGGAGGGGTTTGAATCTTCAAACCTGCTACACTGTGTGCCACCATTTTTTGAGCGACTGCACAGTGTAGGAGGATTAGATACAGTGCTCAGCAGACAGTATAACACGAACATACACAAACATAATACACACATCACATACACAAACATAAATTACCTGCCGCCTCCGTTCCTATGCCTTGCATCTTTGCTTACTTGAACATATGGCCGGAAGCCGCGGCCAAAAGTCGTCATCTTACTGTCCGGCAGCGGCTTCCGGTCCACAAGAAAATGGCGCCGGATTTCGCTCTGCGAACGAGCTTTGTTTTGGACCGTGTGGGAGCGGCGCATGCGCCGTTCCCACACAGACGGCGTACGCTGCAGAGAATGGAACGGCTCCCGTTCGCATTCTCTATGGGGTTGTATGTGCCGTATTCCATCTCTGTATGTGTCGTTAATCGACACATACAGAGATGAAAAAAAAAATGGCAGCCCCCATAGAGAAATAAAAGTAAGAAAAAAGTAAAAAGTAGAACAAAAGAACATAAATAAATAAAATGTATTTTAATATCATGCTAAAGGCAATATTATAAAAAAAAAATTCATGACACCTTCCCTTTAAACATATGGTATTGTGGCCGAGCAGTCTAAGGCGCTGGATTAAGGTTACAGTCTCTTTGGAGGTGTGGATTCAAATCCCACCGCTGCCATCAGGTATTTTGTATTGTCCACTTTATATTGTGATGATCTTATGTGAAGTTATTACATGTTAGAACAATATAAATCTAATTGACCATTCTACATTTCACCCTACAGAACTGACTAACACTGAGTCTATTTACTTACACGGACACATAGACAACAATCCAATGACGACTTTTATACAAACTCCCAGCTACATCCAGCAAACATCTCCTAATAAGATATAATTGCTATAAAACCTCATTCATACAACCATATTACGGCTACATACAAGTTCTGAGTTGTAAGGAGCAGTAATGTGGCACCCATAGAAATATATGGCTGAGCCCGTATTTCCTTGTGCCTTTGATTTCATATAGAGTCGTACAGATGATTTCGGGAAATGTTTAATCTGATGACATAATATGGATGATTTCTCCACTAGAAAAATTGCTTCTAGTGTAGAATACCTCTTTAAACTGTCTATATGTCCTATTAGTGCTTGGGACATGACTCTACAAGCAGACAACCTCTGACAAGAAGCGACTCTTGCTGCGGCAGATACGAGCTATCCATTTGATAAAGATATGGTTATTATGCTATGGTACGGCAATGGCAGGGCTCAGAAGGTAAAGAGCACCATGCAACATTTGAGGCCTACTATGATGGCATTTACTGCCCTGTGTCATGGAAATAGAGACTCCGGGGTGTCAAAATATTAGAAATCCCAACAAAAGTAACCCCCTATTGAAAACTAAATCCCCCAAAGAATTCAACTGGAGTTATAGTAAGAAATTTTAGATTGTGAAGTAACATCCTTGAAGGTATTCATTCAAGGGAATAGTGAGACATTGTAATTTGTGCAGTGACTGCGGACAACCTGGAAAACCCATAATGGAGGCAAAAGGAATGGCAGGTCCCACTACCAACCAACAACCCATTCCATAAAATCCAGCCCAAAAGATACAAAGGTCTCAGCAAAAAAAGATTTGCTGAGACAACCAATCGCATCTGGATTTATTCCTCTCATCCAGTTTTATTCCTGGGTGAGATAGACACTCCCTCAGGTTCTTGGTATAGTGATAAGTTTTGTTTTAGGGGTTTGTAGTATCTAATTTCTGCTACTATCCTATCCTGGAATGGCTTTTGAATGATGCAAAGCCCAGACTTAAAGAGGATCTGTCACTAGTTTAGTAATGCCCTTTCTCCTAGCTAATCTAATAGGCGCTGTCACACTGATAGTGAAAATTGTGTCCCAAAACAGTTATTATTTTAAAAGTGATGTGATTTTTTTCTTAATATACAAATAAGGCTCTCCTGGAAAAGTGGGTGTCAACAGCAGTGATTCTCTTGAGGTGGATCTACCTCACAGCATCTGACGCTGTCCTATCAGCATGAAGCTGCTTCACATAGTGTGAGAGACTGAGGCTGAAGGGAAGGGGGATCACTTCAAACAGCCATATCTCTGGCTATGGTTCTCGTGATAGTGGCGTAACTACCTCTGTAGAAGACATAGCGGCTGCTACAGGGCCCGAGGCACGAGGTGGCCTGTGCCGCCATCACTGGCCCCCCATGACCAGTGGCACTGCTAGCGACCAGTATGGCTGGTATAGCGGTAGCAATGCCACATTCAATAGTATCTGCATCCTTAGGACGCAGATACTATTGAGCACTATGGCAAAGCAGGGAGATATCTCCCTACTCTGCCATTTAAGGGGTTTTCCCACAAAACACAGGTATCCCCTATCTACAGGATA
The DNA here is from genome assembly GCF_050947455.1 of Rhinoderma darwinii. Lineage (NCBI taxonomy): Eukaryota > Metazoa > Chordata > Amphibia > Anura > Rhinodermatidae > Rhinoderma > Rhinoderma darwinii. The sequence goes on from NC_134689.1 coordinate 416,188,634, forward strand.
GGGGATACATGTGCATACTTGCTAACTGTCCCAATTGGCAACTGCCGGGTTCTGTCCCGAATTTACACAGACAGTCCCGGGAAATTACGGTCACATGACTTGTCCCGGCAACTGCTACTTTCAATTGAGTCCTCAGATGCAGATACAATTGAATTCTATAGCAGAGCAGGAAACTACAGGCCATGTTGTTTTTGGGGGGTTGGGGCTGTATGGCGCTATCTACAGGAGGGGGGCTGTATGGCACTATCTACAGCAGGGGGGCTTTATGGCTCTATATAAAGCGGAGGCTGTCTGGCGCTATCTACAGGGGGCTGTATGGCGTTATCTACAAGGGACCTGTATGGCACTATATACAGGGGCTGTATGGCATATCTACAAGGGGATGTGGGGGACGCTATCTACAAGTGAGTGTGAAGCTATCTACAGGGGGGCTGCATAGCATCATCTACAGGCGGGCACTATCTACAAGGGGGCGCTGTGTGGCAGAATATACAGGGGAGCACTATCTACAAGGGGGACTTTGTGTGACACCCAGGGGAGGGCGGGTCCAGTCAAAAGTTTGCTATGGAGCCCAGTCTTTCCTAGTTACGGCCCTGTCTGGTGGCATATGAAAGATGAGATTCTAATCTTTCATATGACACTAGGATCACAGTTTTAGCTGTGACACAACCGGAGATGTCACCAGTTGAAAACACAGTTGGGAATGGATGCAGTGTACTATATGATCACACTGTGTTGCTGGTCAGGGAAAGGGGAGAAGCTGTATGCTGATTAGACAGCATCAAACAGAAAACATTACACCGCCCGGAGTGAAAAGGAGTCACCTCCTATTTGGCTATTAGAGACACATTAGCATAGTTAGAAAAATTATCATAACTTTGCAAATATTAAATGTTTTTGAAAAGAAAATAACTTTAAAGAAAATGACTTGTTTAATTAAAAGAATAAAATAAAAGTAACAAAATAACAGAGTAGATGGTAAAATATTCCCTCAAGGTCTTATACCTGGGAAGTATACAAAGCATTAATTTAACCCCTTGAGGACCAAGCTCATTTTGGCCTACAGGACCAGACCCATTTTTTCAAATCTGACATGTGTCACTTTATGTGGTAATAACTTGGGAATGCTTTTACCTATCCAATCGATTCTGAGATTGTTTACTCGTGACATATTGTACTTTATGTTAGTGAAAAAATGTAGTCGATAAATTCATTACTTATTTGTTAAAAACACAAAAATTTTGAGAGAATTTGAAGAAATTATGATTTTTTACATTTTAAATGTATCTGCTTGTTAAACAGATAGTAATACCACACAAAATAGTTACTAGTTTACATTTCCCATATGTCTACTTTATGTTTGCATTGTTTTTTGAACATTCTTTTTTCATTCTAGGACGTTACAAGGCTTAGAACTTTAGCAGCAATGTCTCACAATTTTATGAAAAATTCAAAAGGCTATTTTTTCAGGGACAAATTCAGTTCTGAAGTGTTTTTAAGGACCCTGTATATTATAAACCCCCATAAAACACCCCATTTTGAAAACTTCACCCCCCAAAATATTCACATTTTTTAAAATTAGTCTGTGAAAATAAAAATCTACTTTTTTTCTGAAAAAACTTAGAAATTTCGAGTTTTTGCAAGGAATAAAGGAGAAAAAGAACCCCAACATTTGTAAAACAATTTCTTCCGATTACGGAAATACCACATATTTGGTAATAAACTGCTGTTTGGACCCACAGCAGAGCTCAGAAGGGAAGGAGCGCCATTTGGATTTTGGAGCGCTGATTTTACTGGAATGGTTTTCGGTGCCGTGTCGAGTTTGCAACGCCGTGGAGGGACCTAAACAGTGGAACCCCCCCCCCCAAAAGTGACCCCATTTTGGAAACTATACCCCTCAAGGAATTTTTCTAGTGGTATAGTTAGCATTTTGACCGCACAGGTTTTTTGCTGAATTTATTGGAATTAGTCTGTGGAGATGAAAAGAGACTTTTTTTTCGGAAAAAACATAGAATTTTCTAATTTTTATAAGGACTAAAGGAGAAAAAGCACCTCAATAATTGTAAAGCAATTTCTCCTGATTACGGCAATACCCCATATTTGGTAATAAACTACTGTTTGGACCCACGGCAGCGCTCAGAAGGGACAGAGCACCATTTGGATTTTGCAGCTCAGATTTTGCTGAATTGGTTTCTGGGGGCCATGTCGCATTTGCAGAGCCCCTGAAGTACCAGTATAGTAGAAATTCCCCAGGTGTGATACCATTTTGGAGACTATACCCCTCAAAGAATTAAATTAGAGGTGTAGTGAGCATTTTAAGCCCTCAGGTGTTTTATAGATTTTATTAGAATTGGGCTGTGAAAATGAAAAAATATTTTTTTTCCAATAACCTGTAGATTTAACTCATCTTTTTTCATTTCCACAAGGAATACAGGAGAAAAGGTGCCCCAAAATGTGTTACACAATTTCTCCTGAGTAGAGAAGTACCCCATATGTGGTTGTAAACTGCTATTTGGACACACGGCAAGGGTCTAATGGCAAAAAGCGCAATTTCGTTCTTGGAGTGGAGATTTTACTAAATTTGTTTTTGGCGCCATGTTGCATTGCGCTGAGGTACCAGTACAGTAAAAACCCCAGAGAAGTGACCCCATTTAGGAAACTACACCCCTCAAGGAATTCATCTAGAAGTGTAGTGAGCATTTTGACCCTAAAAGATTTGCAGAAATAAGTGCACTGTGGATGTTGCAGATTGAAAATTGCCGTTTTCCACAGATATGCTATTTCAGTGCCCAATGTGTTGTGCCCAGCCTGTACCACTGGAGACACACACCCCATAAATTGTTAAGCGGTTCTCCAGAGTACAGTAATACCCCATATGTGGACATAAACTGCTGTTTGGGCACACTGCCAGGCCCAGAAGGAGCGCCTTTTGGAGCGCAGATGTTGCTTTGTAGTAGTTTTGTTTAGTGTGTTTTACTGGTGTTTCAGTTTATAATGTGGGGGCATATGTAAGCTGTGCGAAGTGCATCAGGGTATATGTAAGCTGTGCGGAGTACATCAGGGTATATGTAAGATGTGCGGAGTACATCAGGATATATGTAATATGTGCGGAGTACATCAGGGTATATGTAAGCTGTGCGGAGTACATCAGGGTATATGTAAGCTGTGCGGAGTACATCAGGGTATATGTAAGCTGTGCGGAGTACATCAGGGTATATGTAAGCTGTGCGGAGTACATCAGGGTATATGTTAGCTGTGCGGAGTACATCAGTGTATATGTAAGCTGTGTGGAGTACATTAGGGTATATGTTAGCTGGGCAGAGTACATCAGGGTATATGTAAGCTTGGCCGAGTGCAACAGGTCATATAGGATAATGTAATAATGGGGTGAATGAATAATACAATTAATTATTCATGGATAGTGACGTACGCTTTCAACCAATCCTTTATGCACAGGCCACATTTTTGGGTGCACGAGTCACACTTCTAAAGGGTGTCTGTGGTGTTGTACAAAATATCCACACTCCAGCATTGCCTAATCTTTGACTTCTTCACTAGCCCCTTATGTAGCACAGACCCCAAAATGTCATAGTTTCCGCTGCATTTACAGGGTCTACCAGTGGGGGCTAGCAAATGATGACGTGGGGTTTTAGGTGAGGAAATGCTGCACATATAAATTAGTCTGGGCCGTCGTTTTGCATTATTGGGTTCCAAGAGTCATAACTTTTTATTTTTCCATTGACGAGCTATGTGAGTGCTTGATTTTCATGGGACGAGCTGTAGTTTTTATTAGTATAATTTTGGAGTACATGTGATAATTTGATCAGTTGTTGTGCTTTTTTCTAAGTCATTCATTTGTAAACTGCCTGAAGAAGGGGCCTCTGTGCTCTGAAAGCTTGCATATAGAACTTTTATGGTTAGCCAATAAAGGTATCATACCTATTATACTTTTGTCTTTTTTGACACAAAAGTATTTAACATTTCATCAGTTTTTATTAAATCTTTTGGGAGATGAGGAGACCAAAAAACAGAAATTCTCTCACTGTTTTTTTTAATAAATTTTTAACGGCGTTCTCTGTGCAGTATAAACAACATGTTTACCTTATTCTGCGCTTCAATATGATTATGGCAATACCAAATTTATATTGTTTTTATATGTTTTACTACTTTTACACAATAAAAACACTTTTTTCTAATTAAAATTATGTTTTAGGCATCATTTACACGAGCGTAATATACGCGCGTGCGACGCACGTGCTTTTCACGCGTGTCGTACGCACATATATTACTCTATGGGGCAGTGCAGACAATGCGTGAATTTTGCGCAGCGCGAGTGCGTTGCGTAAAACTCACGACATGTTCTATAATCGTGCGTTTTTCGCACGCTTACTCCTCCTCCCCGGACCACCACTACCAGCACCTGTGAATGTGTTGGTGTGCTGGTCGTTTCAAGCCAGAGTTTGAAAGGGCTGGAAACTCTGCCCTCTGCCGTTTTTACACCATGTTGGTGTTTCTAGTTTGATTACTACTTGTGTTTCTTTGCACCCCGTGTTTATACTGTGAAGAGAAAACAGATAAACCAGGTTGTTCACTGTTTCAATTGTTTTTATTTCACACCCCTCCACACAATGCTTGCCACAAATGTATTTTGACTATACACTCTGCTGGGCTCGGCCCCAAATTCATGCACATGGGTTATGAGGTATTCGTTCATCTATAGGGGTTTGCCATTGTTTGCAAGAGATGAGAAAGTTTGGGTGCTGTCATGTGACTCTAGGTACACTAAGGACAGTCGCAATTGGAGTCGCCTAACTTTTGGCCGACCATCATTCAATCTCTTGAAAACATGTTCCCGAATGGCAAATGTCCTGATCAAACCCCAACAGATGTAAGCTCGCAACCCACGTCAAGGGTCCTCATGTATTGCGAGTCCCTAACCCTACACGAACATAACCTAAAACAACAAACACTGGCCACTTGGGACCTGTGTCCTGAAACCTCCAAAAAACCCGTCAAATGTCATCACGCCCCCATGGTGCGGCTAATGATGGGCTCTCAAAATATGCCGCCAATGTATCCTGCACTCAAAGTCCGGATGTGAGAGATCGCCCGAGAGGAATAGCCGGGACAGTGTCGCTGGTGGCTGCATATGTTAGGACATATTCTGCATCAAAGGTAGCATCATGAATGCGGCAGAAGTTATGCAGAACTACATACGCTTGTATGACACGTGTCACGTTCTGCATGGACAATTGCATTGTCGACAGAAAGACTCGCCACCTGTTTGACATAATGCCAAAGGCACATTCCACACATCTGCGAGCTCGGCCTAGGCGGAGATTGAATATGCGGCGACGGTCATCCAAGCCCCTTCTTGCAAAAGGCCGCATGACTTGCCTTGTCAGGGCAAACCCCTCATCCGCAATGATGACATATGGGATTGTGGGGCCGCTGGAGTCAGGGAGGATGGAAGGTTCCGGCACCGCCAGTCGATTATTCAAAAGTCGCTTCCCCATTCTTGAAGAACGGAATATGCGGGCATCTGTAGAGCTTCCATACAAGCCGATGTCAACAATAGTGAAACAATAATTTATGTCCGCCAGGGCCAACAATACCATAGAAAAAAACTGTTTGTACTAATAGTATCGCGAGCCACTGCGCGGGGGCTTCTTCACCCGAATGTGTTTGCCGTCTAGGGCACCAATACAGTTAGGAGATTGAGTTGCTCGAAGAAATCCCCCCGAAATTCGTAGCCACTGTTCTGTCGTGGGCTGAGGCATGACCATGGGCTTCAATCTCTGCCGCAACACGACACAGGTGGATGTGACAATGAAGGAAATGGTGGTCACTCACAAAAGAAATTCGAAATGTAACGAATGGTAACTATTGCCTGTGGCCAGAAATCTAAAAAACCAAGAGAAACCAATAGCAAGCAACAACACATGTTAGGGTAAAACAGACAGCGTCATTGAAGAAGTAATTGCAACTGCACACATACCTCAAGGTCACAAGCAGACGTTCCTCAGGGGAAATGCACTGCCGCATGTTGGTATTCTGGTAGGTGATGCCAGGGCGCATCTGCTCAAGCAGAAGATCAAATGTGGCCACAGACATGCGGGAGAACGCTCAACATTTTTCGGGGTGCCGACGTAAGTCCTCATACAGAGTATGAAAATTCCTTTGGAGGTTCGTTGGGCCACAAGTGGATGAACCCAAATGCGACTTCTTCCACGCGTCTGGTGCTGCAGCATGGTTCGCCGTTCCCCAAAATGACACGAGGTCATCCACACAAGAAGCACACGTGCCAGCGACTGAGAAGGCATAACTGTGCCTTGCAACTCCCAAAACGTCTCAAATGGTGAAACACACACTGGGGTTTCCGCAGAGGCTGCAATTAAGGCGCCAAACCTGTTTTCACAGCAAGCAGGGGTTGGGCCAGCAGGCCTATTTGTAGGCTGGCCTCGCATTAACGACCTCTCCGTTTTTACGCGCGTTTTTTAAATGCTGGTCGTGCACGCGTTAAAAACGCAACAACGCTGCGTAAACGCTTGGAAAACGCAATGGCAACGCGCGCAATACGCAGTGTGTTTTTCACGTGCAAAACGCACACGCTCGTGTAAATGAGGCCTTAGTGTCACCATAACCTGAGAGCCATAACTTCTTTATTTTTTTGTAGACAAAGCTGTGTTAGGGCGTGTTTTTTGCGTAACAAACTGTCGTTTTTATTGGTACCATGTTTGGGTACGTGGGACTTTTTGATCACTTTTTATTCAATTTTTTTGGAAACAACGTGACCAAAAAAGGAAATTCTGCCATTGTTTTTATTGTATTTTTTTTTTTTACGGTGTTCACCCTGCGGGATAAATAATATGATATTTTTATAGGTCAGACCAATACAAACACGGCGATACCTAATATGTCTAGTTTTGTTCTTCAGTTTTTTTTTCTAATTATAAAGGGTTTGATCAGGGATATAAGGCGATTTATTGTTTTTATTACGTAAAACTTTTTATTTATTTATCGAAAACTTTTTTTCCACTTTTTTTTTTTTACACACACTAGGAGACTGGAAAATCGGATCTTCTGATTCCATGTACAATACACTGCACTACTTGTATATACTTGTGTAGTGCAGTGTATTGTAACTGTCATTTTACAACTGACAGTTGAGCCGATTATGTCCTGCCTCGGGCAGGACCTAATAGGCTCCCGTACCTGGCAACCAGGAAGCCGTTGCTAGGCTTCCTGGTTGTCATTGCAACCATCTGCACCCCACAATTTTTTGCCGGATGGCCAACAGGGTGCAGAGGGAGCCCTCTGCCTCTGTATCAATCACTTGAATGCCGCTGTCGCTAATGACAGCAGCATTTAAGGGGTTAAACGATGGTGATTGGTGATAGTGACTGCCGCCGCTGCAGTGAGATGTCGGCTCATCCTCAGGGCGTTATTATCCGCACATTTTCGGGAAGGGGTTAATAAAAAATTTGTGGTTTTTTTTACACATCTTTCTCTGATCTCCTCATGGATCTCACAGAAATGAGGAGATCAGAGAAAATGACAGGAGCTCTCTCCTGTAGACTACGTCACAGGCGATTGTGACCACAGCAATCGCCGGCAGGGGGGCCTGCTGATTGGTCCCCAGGCCGGTAACAGAGACGGTTATCTGTCAATGACAGCTGCCGTCGCTGTGTTATCACTATGTGATTTCACATAGTGACAGTTTATTCCTGCTTCGCAATAGTACGGCGCAGGTCCGCTTCAATAAGCGGCATGTGCTGTACTATTGCGGTGCAGGTACGCAACAGGTTAATAAACTTAAGTATAAAGATAAATCAATCCTACATTCCCATATATCCCATGTACAGTACATACCAGTCATGTCCAGAATTAGTTGGACAGTGACACAATCGTCATGATTTTGGCTCTGCTGCCACCACATTGGATTTGAAATGAAATAACTGAGATGCAATTGAAGTTTAGCTGGAGAAAGGTAGAAAAAACAAAAAGCGCACAATAGTGCGTGACACTGTGATTTTACACGTGTGAACAAGGTTCTAAATACGCTCACCTGGTGGGGTTATGCTGGGAGCATAACATCCAGTGTAACAAATTCCACTTAGGTAGCCTCCACGGTAGATTGTTGGCAGGATCAGCTTGCAGCATAGGACCCGGTTTGAGAACTTGAAGTACAAAGTCTCAATAATGAATGAAGGAATAAAAGCAAAAAAGCCAAAAAAACGGGTGTCTTCTATGCGCTATTGATCAATAGGATCTTCCAAAGGACGTGTATTCCAAGTTCCTCAAGGATAACGGTATAGTCGGTGTTGAAAGGATTTATTGATACAAGAAGATATAAAAGCACAACTGTTTAACAATGAACAGTTTCGAAACCGGACCGGTTTCTTCCTCAGGTAGTATGCAATTGAAGTTTAGACTTTCAGGTTTAATTCAAGGGGTTGAACAAAAATATCCTGTGAAACGTTTAGGAATTGCAACCATTTTTCTACACAGCCCCCTCATTTCAGGGGCTGAAACTTAATAGGTCAAATTAACATTACCATAAATAAAAAAATTTCTTTTTTTTTTTTATATTTTGTAGAGAATTCTTTGCAGGCAATGACTGCCTGAAGTCAGGAACCCATGGACATCACCAAACGCTGTGTTTCCTCCTTTGTGATGCTTTGCCCGACCTTTACTGCAGCTGTCTTCAGTTGTTGCTGGTTTGTGGGTCTTTCTGCCTCAAGTTTTGTCTTAACAGGTTCCCGACCGCTGGCCATAAATATACGGCCAGCGGTCAGGGTCTCTAAAGTCCGGCGTATAGTATATATACAGCCGCACTTCAGAGACTGTGCACGCGCGATCGCGTGCACACAGCTCTATGCCCTGGCTGTTGCTAACAGCCATGGGCACTGGGCAGAATGTCAGGGGTCAATCTTTTGGCCCCTGAACATGTGATCGCTGTGACAACCAATCACAGCGATCACATGCATTTCTGCATAGAAAACAGTGTGCACGCGATCGCGTGCACACAGCCCTGTGCCCTCGCTGTTACCAACAGCTCTGGGCACTGGGCAGAGTATCAGGGACCAATCTGATGGTCCCTGAACATATGTCGCTGTGACAACCAATCACAGCGATCACATGCATTCCTGCTTATAAAACAGTGTGCACGCGATCGCGTGCACACAGCCCTGTGCCCTCGCTGTTACCAACAGCTCTGGGCACTGGGCAGAGTATCAGGGACCAATCTGATGGTCCCTGAACATGTGGTCGCTGTGAAAACCTATCACAGCGACCACATTTGTTTTATTTTGACTTTTCTGGCAGTAAATCTCCTGCCTCTTTTCTTCTCCTCAAACATTGTTTCAGTTTGAGGAGAAGAAGAGACTCGGGAGAATTGCTGCCAGAAGATTACAGTTACAGTTACAAAAAAATACAGTTACACTCTAAAACATTCTCTGTATAGATAGATTTCTATCTATCTATACAATCTATCTATCCATCTATCTTTTTTTCTATCTATCTACCTTTCTTTCTTTTATTCTATTAGAATAGGCAGGTAGGGAGTATATAATTATATATATATCCACATATATATAATATATATAGCAATAGCGGTTTATTTTTTTGTTAGCGGTAGTGTAGATATATATAGCAGTTAGTTTGTGTGTTTTATAAAAAAAAAAAAAAAATTTGTTTAGTTAGTGTTAGTGTTAGTTACGTTATGGCGAGGAAGTTGTTTAGCGCCGAGGAGGCATACGCCATGCTGTGGTCTGAGTCGGAGACCGCATCAGAGATGGCGTCCGAGATGGAACCTGTTTTAGGTAGTGACGATGACAGCGTCACTTCAGGTTCATCTTCAGGGGACGTTGTCCCTGATGCAGTCGAAACTGCAGAACATGAAAGCGCAGGGCCAAGTAGCGCTGTAGCACGGGAGAGCCTGGTCCCTCCAGTCCAGGCTCTTGTATGGGCACCTGCCCCATCTTTTGGGCCTAGAATCCACGGATTTACAGCCACTCCTGGCATAACCGTGGACAATACAAATTTTGTCCAAATGGATTACTTCCATTTATTTATAACGGACGACATCCTAAATCAGATTGTCCACGAAACAAATGTATATGCCACGCAATATATAAGGCAGAAACCTTCATCCACCCATGCCAGAGATTGGACGCCCACCAATTTGCAGGAATTAAAAAAAATTTTGGGGCTCACCCTAAATATGGGTATTGTCAAAAAGCCCTCCATTAGGTCTTACTGGTCAACAAGACCCGCCCAAGCCACCCCAGTATATTCTGCAGTAATGCCCAGGTCTCGTTATGAGACAATAATGAGGTTCCTCCACTTCAATGACAACGCACAGGCCCCCCCAAGTACCGATGCAAACCGGGATCGGTTGTTCAAAATAAGACCGCTAATAAATTCCCTGAATAATTTATTTCTGCAACTCTACACCCCTGAGCAGAATGTAAGTGTGGACGAATCCCTCCTCAACTTTCATGGCAGACTTAGCTTTCGCCAATATCTACCTTCCAAAAGGGCAAGATATGGCGTTAAGCTCTACAAATTGTGTGAAAGCGGGTCAGGATATACCACCGCCTTCAGGATTTATGAAGGGCGGGACCGCACAATAAATGTTCCTGGATGCCCCCCTGATCTTTCCACCAGCAGTAAGATTGTGTGGGAGATAATGCAGCCTCTGCTTCACAAGGGGTACCACCTGTACTGTGATAATTTTTATTCCAGTGTGCCCCTGTTTAGGCATTTGCATGCTGCAAGGACTGGGGCATGTGGTACCATGCGCAAAAACCGAATTGGTTTTCCACTGCAATTAGTGGGGAAGCGCATGGTAAAGGGGGACTCCTGTGCTTATGCATCTGAAGAATTGCTGGCGGTCAAGTTCAGGGATCGCAAAGATGTGTATGTGCTAAGCACGATTCATACCGCAGGAACAGTGGCAGTGAGGGAAAGGGGGGCAACATCGGACAAGCACAAACCAGTGAGCGTGTCCGAATATAACAAGTACATGGGGGGGGGGTGGATTTAAGCGACCAGGTTTTACAGCCCTATTTAGTAAAACGCAAAACTAAAACCTGGTACAAAAAGGTGGCCATTTATTTGTTACAGGTGGCCATCCACAATTCATTTGTGCTGTATAAAAAAAACAGAGGCAGAGACACATACCTGGATTTCCAGGAAAAAATTATTGAAGGCCTCATTTTTGATGTTCAGGACACCCGAGAATGCCCCCAGTCTGAGGATGTCACGCGACTGACTGAAAGACACTTCATCAGTCGGATTCCCCCAACAGCAACCAGAAGCAACCCCCAGAAAAAGTGCCGCGTCTGCAGAAAAGACGGGCACCGCAAAGATTCCCGATATTTCTGTCCCTCATGTCCCTCGCAACCAGGCCTGTGCATTGAGCCATGTTTTAAAAAATACCACACTGTTCTGAATTATTAGATTTTAGTTAATTTGTTGAAAATATATTTGCCCTACATTACGTTTTTATTTTTCCCATGATTTTACTCCAAGGGTGAGGGAGGGAATGGGTGGGTGGGGGGTGGATGTCATGTTTGATGTTTTCTAAAGTTCATCTGCTAGAGAGCTCCATTTGCATTAACCTGCAATTTCTTATTTTAGAAAACCCCAAAAAATAAATTCCCATTATACCCCTAGATGAATATTTTGGGATTTCTGCTTCAAGAGCAGATATTTTGGAAGTGTTATAGAAACTCTGTTGAGTTTTGTAAAACCAGCTTTGAAAAAAAGCGATATGTGAAATAATCTTCTTCTATCCTCCGCCCTCCTACATCTCTATGTGATAAATAAGGCCACATATTTGGTATCCCCATGCACGGGAGAAGTGGCAGAATGTGAACGGAGATTAATTTTGACCGTGGTCTATGCTGTGTGTGAAAAAAGCTAGCATAAACTGACGCATTTGCTAAAAAATTGCTAATTTTATTTTGATCCATCTTATTCAAGAAACTTTCAGAAGAAAACTGGACTGTCTAAAAATATGATAAACCCCTTGAAGAAAACCTTGTGGGGTCTACTTGTGTGAATGAAGTCATTTATGGGGTGTTTCTAATCTTTCAGCAGCATTACACCCCCCAGAAAACAGTATGCGGCTATAAAATTAAGTGCAGAATTCCTGGACCGAAAAGGCCAAAAAGCCTCTTTTTATGCCAAGCCCTGGCACATGCCCATGAATAAAGCACACATATTTGGTATCCCCATGCACGGGAGAAGAGGAAGAATGTGAAATGCGATGAATTTTGTCCGTGGTCCATTTTGTGTGTGAAAAAGCTAGCATAAACTGACGCATTTGTTAAAAAAAAAAGCTAATTTTATTTTGTTCCATCTTATTCAAGAAACTTTCAGAAGAAAACTGGACTGTCTAAAAATATGATAAACCAGTTGAAGGAAACCTTGTGGGGTCTACTTGTGTGAATGAAGTCATTTATGGGGTGTTTCTAATGTTTCAGCAGCATTAGGCCCCCCAGAAAACAGTACGCTGCTATAAAATCAAATGCAGAATTCCTGGACCAAAAAGCCTCCTTTTATGCCAAGCCCTGGCACATGCCCGCACTGTGAATAAGGCACACATATTTGGTATCCCCATGCACGGGAGAAGTGGAAGAACGTGAAAGGAGATGAATTTTGGCCGTGGTCTATACCGTGTGTGAAAAATACTAGCCTAAACTGACGCATTTGCTAAAAAAGTGCTGATTTTATTTTGTTCCATCTTATTCAAGAAACTTTCAGAAGAAAACTGGACTTTCTAAAAATATGATAAACCCCTTGAAGGAAACCTTGTGGGGTCTACTTGTGTGAATGGAGTCATTTATGGGGTGTTTCTAATGTTTCAGCAGCATTAGGCCCCCCAGAAAACAGTATGCGGCTCTAAAATCAAATGCAAAATTCCTGGACCGAAAAGGCCAAAAAGCCTCCTTTTATGCCAAGCCCTGGCACATGCCCGCACAGCGAATAAGGCACACATATTTGGTATCCCCATGCACGGGAGAAGTGGAAGAACGTAATAGGAGATGAATTTTGGCCGTGGTCTATACCGTGTGTGAAAAATACTAGCCTAAACTGACGCATTTGCTAAAAAAGTGCTGATTTTATTTTGGTCCATCTTATTCAAGAAACTTTCAGAAGAAAACTGGACTTGCTAAAAATATGATAAACCCCTTGATGGAAAACTTGTGGGGTCTACTTGTGTGAATGAAGTCATTTATGGGGTGTTTCTAATGTTTCAGCAGCATTAAGACCCCCAGAAAACAGTATACGGCTATAAAATCAAATGCAAAATTCCTGGACCGAAAAGGCCAAAAAGCCTCCTTTTATGCCAAGCCCTGGTACATGCCCGCACAGCGAATAAGGCACACATATTTGGTATCCCCATGCACGGGCGAAGTGGAAGAACGTGAAAGGAGATGAATTTTGGCCGTGGTCCATACCGTGTGTGAAAAATGCTAGCATAAACTGGCGCAATTGCTAAATTCTTGCATTTTTTTCCAATTTTGCCCACTTTAGAGAAAAAAATAAAAATGATATATACTGACAAATGCCACTAAAACAAAGCCCTATCTGTCCTTTAAAAAGAGTGTAAAATTCAAAGATAAACTTTATTCACCTGCAGAGTTATAGTCATCTAAAGAAGCGCATAGCAAAATTGTGAAATTTGCTCTGGTCATTTAGCTGTAAAACAGCCTAGTCCTTAACTGGTTAAACAAGTGAAATGCTCTATTTGGTTGAGATCTGGTGATTGACTTGGCCATTGCAGAATATTCCACTTCTTTGGCTTAAAAAACTCCTGGGTTGCTCTCGCAGTATGTTTTGGGTCATTGTCCATCTGTACTGTGAAGTGATGTCCCATGAACCATGCTGCATTTGGTTGAATCTGAGCAGAAAGTAAATCCCTGAACACTTCAGAATTCATCCGGCTGCTTCTGTCTTCAGTCACATCATCAATAAACACTGGTGACCCAGTACCTTTTGCAGCCATGCATGCCCATGCAATCACACTGCCTCCACCATGTTTTACAGAGGATGTGGTGTGCTCTAGATCATGAGCCGTTCCAAGCCTTCTCCATACTTTCTTCCTCCCATTATTCTGCTACAGGTTGATCTTAGTTTCATGCTGTTCGAGAACTGGGCGGCTTCCTTACATATTGTTTGGCAAAGTCTAATCTGGCCTTTCTATTTTTGAGACTGATTAATGGTTTGCACATTGTGATGAACCCTATGTATTTTTTTTCACAAAGTCTTCTCTTTATGGTAGACTTACATACTGACACACCTACTTCCAGGAGAGTGTTCATCACTTGGGTAGATGTTGTAAAGGGGTTTTTCTTCACCATGGAAAGGATTCTGCAATCATCCACCACTGTTGTCCTCCGTGGACATCCAGGCCTTTTGGAATTCATTAAATCACCAGTGCACTCTTTTTTTTAAAGAATGTACCAAACTGTTGATTTGGCCACTTCTAACATCTGTGCTATCTCTCTGATGAATTTCTTCATTACTTTCAGCCTAACAATAGTCTGTTTCTCTTGCATTGAGTAATCCTTTGACCTCATGTTGTGGGTTCACAGCAACAGCTTCCAAATGCAGATACCACACCTGCAATCAACTCCAGACCTTTTACCTGGTTAATTGATGATGGATTAACGAGGGAATAGTCCATGCAGCCCATTAAATAGCTTATGAAGTAAACGTCCTCTTACATGGCCAGTCCTGGGCCGTGTAAACGAGCGCCGATCAATGAGACCGTTGATTGGTGCATGTTTGCTCTTTTCATAAGGAGCTAATATGGGGATGAGCGGTCATTACTCTGAACGCTCATGCATTATGATCATGTTGGCAGCACGTCTCCCGATTTATACAGGGAGATGTGCTGCTGGCGACGATAATATTTTACTTTTTTAAAACTATATGATCATCAGATAAATTAGCGTTTGCTCGTTCATCTGCTGATCGCTGCCCTGTTTACATAGAGCAATAATAGGCAACGAGCATTCTATGAACGATCGTTTGCCCAATAATTGGCCTGTGTAAAGGGGCCTTAAGTTGTGTTTATGACCCTACTTAAAACAATAATTGTCCAATCCAAGCTCAGGTATGACCTTTATTGGTTTTACTGAAATGTTTGTTGACACAACAGGGGCTGTTTATATGGCCCTTCCAAAGAAAGAGCAGTCCATTCTCTGCACAGGTGTGCCCCTTTATTAGCATCATTGACAATAAGGTACAGCAACCTCCAGCATCAAAGGGGGTTCATTATATGGTCTTTCTCAGGATACACATCAAAGGCCAGGTTCCAGGAAACCTAAGGGGACTTACAGTTTCCCAGTACATTTCATTTTTTTTAATAGTGGGAGAATGGGAAAAGGCTGGGATTTTTAACTTTTAATATTTTTTTTGTACATAAAAAAAGCTTTTGTTTTACTCTTTTTACCCGCCCCCTATGGTACTTGATAAAGCGATTGTCGGATTGCTTGCACTATATACTGCAATACTAATGTATTGCAGTATATTGTAATTTTGAAAGAGGTAGACCTGGGGGCCTTTCTTAGGCCTGCAGGCTGCCATGACACTCATCGGCAACACTTGATCGTGTCACGTAGGGGAAGGAGGCGACGGGCTGTCAGAGGGGGCCGCCTCAATCTTTCTAATGCCTTAGATGCTGTGGTTGCTACTGACCGCGACATCTAAGGGGTTAAATGTGCGGGATCATGCTAAAGTGTGATTTCGCTCTTTACAGTAAAGCTGTATGGAGCAGGCTCAGCCTGCTAGCCTGCTCCATGCTTCCCCTACCCAGCTATGACATAAGTATACATCTGTGTACAAAAATTAACGTCATTTATGGAAAGAAATTTAGAAGAAACACTAAGCGACCATTTGCAATATGAATATGGGAAAATTACAGACAACACTCAAGCAAGGAGTGGGAGGGCAGAGCCGTTTTATAGTCTAGGGTGCACTGGGTATAGGATAGGGAACTTTTAGGGAGTATGCGCGTTGGCCCTTTAAGGCACCCTATCACAAGTCCATAAAGGGAAGGCCGCGCTAGCCTGCATCTCCGGGGAGGAGGACACCCGCAGACTGCCAGGAAGTTGTGTTCGCGACCGTTCGCCGAGAGTGAGCGGCAGAGGTACGCGACCGCAGCCATTACATGAGGTATGACTGGGGAACAGTTCCTCAAGATTGGACCCTGACCTAACTGGCCATGTAAGGTATATCCCTCGATCACGTCACAGGAATTCCCTAAGACACAATCAATGGTGGAGACCCCTTCTCATTTTTCCTTTGTATACCGTGATCATTTTGGATCGATCGCAGCATACGAGAGGTTAATGGAGGAGATAAAAGGTCTCTCTTATCTCCACCGTTAGAGCAGTACTGCGGCTGAGTATTAGGCTGGGTTCACACGACCTATTTTCAGACGTATTGGAGGCGTTCTACACCTCGAATTACATCTGAAAAACCGCCTCCAATACGTCGGCAAACATCTGCCCATTACTTTCAATGTGTCTTATGATGTACTGTGCCGACGACCTGTCATTTTACGCGTCGCTGTCAAAAGACGGCGCGTAAAATAACAGCCTTGTCAAAGAAGTGCAGGACATTTCTTGGGACGTAATTGGAGCCGTTTTTCTTTGACTTTCTTTGACATTTCTTTTACGTCCGTAAAAGACGCGGCGAAATTTTTTTTTCTCCTGAAAGCAGGAGCCCTATTGTGTCAGAGAGGTTCCACTCTGTGCACCAGCTGTACAAGCAGTATTTAACCCCACACGTTCTTATTAGAATTCAACTGTTCACTGCTCCTTTAAGAAGATTATCATGTGCTGCACAACTATGCCAGTTCCTCGTTAGTATAGTGGTGAGTATCCGGGGTTCAATTCACCGACGGTGAGGCCTATTATTTTAAACTTTATTATAAAAACAATTAAAAACAAAAACTGTAACTGCTTTTTCAAAAAGTTTTTTTGTTTCAAGAGAAGAAAAGCCAAAAAATACATAAATTAATTCCCAAAGGCATGTGCTAACACTAGTCCAATGTTTTGCTTTCTCTCAAATCCTGTTTACACCGTAATCTGGATGTTGTTTTTTTTACACTTTTATTAATGGATCTGTGGTAGCACAGCAGGGCCGTCTATGGAGGTCTCTTTGGCCTCTGTTGAGCAAAAAATTGGTCAGATTTTTTAATAATCCATGCCAGTACTTCGTTACTACAGCGGCGAGTATCCATGCGGATGAATGGGGTTTGTTTCCCCGATGCGGAGGGTTTTTTTTTTTTTTTATAGCAAACAGCTTTGTTGTTTTTACCAGAAACGTATATACCTTAACCCCTTAACGACATCCAGCGTAACAGTTTGATAAAATAGTTTTTCATTTATTGACTGGACTGTACGATTACTGGGATATATAATATATGTGTTTCGTTTAATGATTTTTTTTTAATAAAAACAGTTGTTTTTTTTTTTTTTTTTAATTTAGTTCTTTATTATTATTTTTCAACATAACATAAACAAAGACAAAAAACAGGTTAGTTTTCTCATACATATCCACATCTTACAATAGATACAAACATGTATTCAAATATCCTTTCATTAGTCGACAATATAAATAAAAACATTTAGGAGAAAGAAAAAATAAAACAGAAAAGAAAAGAAAGAGAAGAGAGGCAAGATTACAATATATATATATATATATATATATATATATATATATATATATATAAGGCAGTTGCGATTTTTCCCAGATACAGTTCCGCTAATTAGAAACATATAAGTGACAATGGAAGACTTTATCTATATAATCTACTATAGATCAGTTGCCTAGTCTTGTTAGGACCTTACAACTTTATCCTGATATCTTTACGCCAATCAATTAGATACACTTCCAATATTTATAGTCTAGAAAAGGAATGCTCTTGAAGCATTATAGACTGACCATAACGTCCAATCATTTAGAAATTTTCCGTATGAATTAGAGCGAACCGCTACCATTTTTTCCATAGTATAGTCAAACTGAATGAGATTAGTTAATTCAGTGATCGTAATGGGGTCTGAAGATTTCCAAGACCTGGCTATCAACAATCTGGCTGCCAGAATGACATGCCCTGTTATACACCTTAAGTCTCTAGGAATGTCAACAAGACCGACAAAACACAAAGCCAATGCAGGAGAGGGACGAATTCTATACTTTAAAATGCTGGACAAAAAAAGCAAAAGTAGTTTTCCAAAAGTTAAAGACTAAAGGACAGTACCACCACACATGCATGTAATCGCCTAGGATGCCACAATTACTCCAACAAAGAGGAGAGTAGGAAGGGTTACATTTCTTCAAACGTGTTGGGGTTCTATACCATCTAAGCAATATTTTATGTGCTATTTCTCTATGACTCTCTCCCTTTGAGATTTTGGGGACCCAATTCATCGCCTGGTGCCACTCTGCTAAGGTGATAACCATATTCAGTTCTGCCTCCCATTTAAGCAAATACCCTGGTTTAGCTAATCTCTGAACATTAGAAATTGTAGAATAAAACCATGAGATGCACTTCATTTTAGGCACAGCCGAGTTGAAAGCCACAAAAGCGCTTCTTGGGAATAGTAGCCCATCTAGATTTCTACTGTTTAAGATGTGACGGATCTGAAAATATTTGTACAAATCATGAGTGGATATACCATATATTTCAGCCAATTTGTTAAAAGGCAGCATTCCCTTTGAATCGTAGAGGGAACCGATCGTTTCAACCCCAGCTGCCTCCCATTTTAGTACATTTAATTCCGGTGTAAAGGAGGAAAGATACCGAAGGGGTAGTAACCGAAGGGGGTGACATTCAGACTTAGGCGTATGTGAAATCAAATATTGCCAAGAGGCTATAGAGGCAACAATAGAAAGCATGTTTATGTTCTTATACGGGCGATTCGAATTATCTAGTGGCAAAAGAGAAATTAAGTGAGCCCCCGCTGTAGCCCTCTCAATTTCCACCCATCTAAGTTTGTTATGTCTACCCCACCAATGATAAATCTGACTAAGAACCGTAGAATGAAAATATTGCCTAATATCTGGTACCCCCATCCCCCCTAAAGACCAAGAACGGGACATGGTAGAAAATCGAATCCTAGGTTTTTTACCAGCCCATATGAAATCCGTAAGTAACTTTTGACGTTTCGAAAGATAATTGATGGGAAGTGGAATAGTCACTGTACGGAATACATATAGTATTATAGGCAAGATCATCATTTTAACAATAGCAATTTTTCCGGCCCAAGATATCATTGGTGTGGAGAAACTATTCACTAGTTTTGATACCTTAAGTAAGAACGGGTGGTAATTCTTTGTAAATAAAGTCGAGCTCGAACTTGTAATAAAGGTACCTAGATATGTAATACACTCTTCACTCCACTCAAAAGGGAAACGTGCAGTTACCGCAATTTTTGTAACCTGATCCAATCCAATCCCCATCATTTTAGACTTATTTGAATTAACCTTGTAATATGACATTTTATTAAATTGAGAAATCGTATTTTCAATAACAGGTAGAGAATTGAAGTGATCGGAGATCACCAAAAGCACATCGTCAGCATAAAGACCAACTTTGTGGATTTTAGTCCCTACTTTGATGCCCTGAATTTTTATGTTAGTTCTTATTGCTTCTGCTAGGGGTTCCATTGCTAGGGCAAACACAATTGGGGAAAGTGGACGGCCTTGACGGGTGCCGTTCCATATTGCAAAGGGGTCAGAGAGAAACCCAGCGGAAAAAACTCTTGCCGAAGGGGACGAATATAGTGCCAATATTGATGATTTTATGCGTCCCTTAAGGCCAAAATGTTCACAAAGTTGTGACAGATAACCCCAATGTATTCTATCGAAAGCCTTCTCTGCGTCTAAGGAAAGAAGCAGAGAAGGCGTTCTTGAGGTCTCCACACACTGGATCAGATTCATAAACCGCCGAGTTCCATCAGAGACCTGACGTCCCGCCACAAACCCAACCTGGTCTGGGTTAATCAATTGAGGGATAATATGATACAATCTTTGTGAAAGCATTTTTGCATATATTTTAATGTCTGTGTTTAAAAGAGAAATTGGTCTAAAGTTAGCTGGCACTGTAGGGTCTTTGTCTGACTTGGGGAGAGTAACTACCGTGGCCAGGAGCATTTCTTTAGGGAAAGCACCCTCTTCTGCTGCTTTATTAAATATCTGCATTAACTGAGGAGCTAGTATCTGTGAGTATTCTCTATAGTAGTTATTCTTATATCCATCAGGACCTGGAGCTTTATGAAGTTTAAGCGATGATATTGCTTTAAGTACCTCTAATTCAGTGAAGGGAGCCGATATGGCTGCGAGTTGAGACTGAGAAACCTTGGGCAGTGGAACTGAAAGGAGAAAATCCGCAATTTCTGACTGTGAAGGTTGGTAGGTATTATCGTCCATATGTAAGTTATAGAGAGTGTTATAATAATCTCAAAACCGATCAGCTATCAGCCTAGGATCTATTATTTTATTACCCTGGGTGTCAATAAGGTGAGTAAGACGGGAATGTGGGGTAAGCTGTTTAATCCTTTTAGCCAAAAAGGCGCCAGCTCTATTATTATGTACATAGGTATTCATTTGTAAACGTTTAAGATGAATATCATATTGAGTTACCAACAGTGACTGCAGTGACAAACGCAAAGACCTCAGTTCAGAAGAGTATACCGGCGAGGGTGTAACTTTATTTTTATCATTTATAACTGTTATCTTCTTGTTGATATTAAGAATTTTGTTTTCTCTTTTTCTCTTAGCCTGAGAACAGGCTTTGATTAGTAGCCCTCTCATAAATTCTTTGTGTGCATTCCAGACCGTAAAGGGGCAAGAAACTGAGCCCACATTTACTTCAAAGAAAAAAGACAATTCTTAAGACAATTTTATAGCATGATCAGGGTGGTGGAGTATATAGTCATTCAAACGCCACTGTGACGGATAGGAGAAAGACATTTTTTCCTCTATGTAAAGCGAAATTGGTGCATGGTCAGACCAGGTTATCTGTCCGATTTCTGAAGCTTTAGATTGTAACAGTGCCCTGTTATTTACCAAAAACAAGTCAATCCTAGAATAAGAACCATGTGGGGGAGAAAAGAAAGTATAGTCCCTCTCCCCCCCATGTTGACATCTCCACACATTGAACAGACCTTCCTCCACCAAAGTCGATGCAAAAGGAAAGGCTTGTCTGCTTTTAGTGGTACAATCTATATCTGGGTCAATAATCATGTTAAAATCTCCACCCACAACCAGCGTGCCTTGTGTTGCGCTTTTAATTTTAGATAGTATGGTAACCAAGTAATGATGTTGGCGTTTGTTTGGAAAGTAAACATTAACAATAGTATACAGTATATTATTAATTTCACATACTACTCCCAGATATCTTCCTTGGGGATCGCTTATAAGTGATTTAAATGTAAAAGCGACTGAATTTTTAATAGCAATCATAACCCCCTTACGTTTAACCATACATGAAGATGTAAAAATGTGTGGAAAATATTTGTTTGAACACTTCGGACTTTTCTCCGCCTGAAAGTGGGTTTCTTGCACCAATAAAACGTCACATTTTAGAGCCTTAGCTTCCCGCCACAACAGACTTCTCTTATAAGGGCTATTAAGGCCCCTAACATTAATTGAAGAAAATTTCAATACCATGTCTACAGGTTAAAGAGCAAATACAGATAGGCGCCAAGAAAATCCCTACGAGCCCTAAAGTTCTTTGTTTTTGAGAAAAACCTTAAGTTAATTTTCTCAGGAAATAGGTTCAAAATTGCCCCTTTATATAGATAAGTCATGTACAAGAGAGTACATACTAAAGAGACAGAAAAGGAAAAAAAAGGAAAGTAATAATAAAAAGGAAATAAGAATAAGTTGAGAACAATCATAGTGCGAATTCCGCACTGCATTCTCTTTGGGGAAAAGAACCGATAACACAATTTGCTCAAGTAGTAATATCAAGAAAAAAAATAAAATAAGTTAACCAAATGCAAGATGTATTGATACCATGTTAATCTTTAGCATGAAAACAACATATACATAAAGTATCAGGTCGTATGGTGTCGAGTGCTCACTGACTTCCATTCCAAAGGAAGTGTGGAAGGAAAGTTAGCCTTCCTAACTCTGTGAACATTTCCGGGTAGAGGAATGTTCCATTTCTGTAACAGGGCTATTCCTTCTTCCACAGACGTAGCTGTGACGAAAGTTCCGTTATGTGTTATCAACAATTTTGTCGGGAAACCCCATTTATACCTTATACCCTCGTCACGCAAGATTTTCGTAACTTGAGAATACTCCCTACGGGCTTAAAGAGTTGCAGCTGAAAGGTTCGGGAATAGAAAAATATTGGAGAAAGGAGATGGAAGCGAGCCTGATCTTATGGCCTCAAACATTAGTCTCTCTTTAATATGGAAGAAATGTATTCTAACCAATGTGTCTCGAGACGCTTTTTCTGGTGCTGTTTTAGATTTTGGTAATCTGTGAGCCCGGTCAATTATCAAATCCAATTCTGAGAGTGATGGTATTATAGCGAGGAATAGTTTTCTCACGTAGGAAGTCAATTCTGTAGTCGGTATCTCCTCCGCTATGCCACGAATTTTGATATTATTTTGCCTTGATCGATCCTCGCTGTCTGAAACTTTGTGCTTGAGCCAGACAATGTCATTTTCCAAAATGTTATGGGCATCCACTAATTCATTATGTGCGGTTGTGAAATCTCCCATCTTGCGTTCCAAATGGTCGGTGCGCTCGCCCAGAAGATTAACATTAGACTGTAGTTTGCTGATCAAAGATGACACACATTTATCTATGCCCTTTTGTAGCAAGATTAGCATACCTGTAAAGGATCTGCCAGGCACAGCTTCGGGGTTAACTCCCATAGGTAATCAGTCTACACCTGAATCTACGTCTCTGAGACTGACTCCTTCTTTCACCACTCAGGATGGCAGGCTTATGAGTGGGAGAGCCTATCGCAGCCTGGCCAGACGGAGCTAGCTCCCGCCCTCTGTCTATTTATACCTGCCTTTCCTGTTTCTCCCTTGCTTGTGATTCTTTCCGTGTGGTTTCCTGGCCCAGCTACAGCTCCTAACTATTTGATCCTGCTCCATACTGACCCTGGCTTACTGACTACTCTTCTGCTCTGCGTTTGGTACCTCGTGCTCTCCTGTTTTGACTTGGCTCGTTCACCACTCTGTTGCTCACGGTGTTGCCGTGGGCAATTGCCCCTTTCCCTTTGCTTTGTATTCCCTTGTATGTTTGTCTCGTGCACTTACTGAACGTAGGGACCGCCGCCCAGTTGTACCCCGTCGCCTAGGGTGGGTCTTTGCAAGTAGGCAGGGACAGAGTGGCGGGTAGATTAGGGCTCACTTGTTCGTTTCCCTACCCCCGTCGTTACAATACCTTTTAATGTGTCTACAGTTATAGGGGCGTCAGAGGAAGGAAACTGATTAATATCACAAGGTTCATCTTTTACTGATTCTGTCAGTGTAGACTCATCCGCACTTAGAGATTTTTTACGAGCAGGACTTTTAGTTGCTGGAGAGACCAAAGGAGAAAAAGAATCCCCACATGAGGCCCTGTCCCCATTTGATGTAGAGGGAGAGCCAGAGGCCCCATCTTCGGGTGGAACTTCGTCCTGTATTAGATCACGTATAGATATACTTGCGGCCTGGCTCACACCATCTTGTATAGCATCAGATATTCCTGGCACTAAACCAACTCCTTGGGAAAGAGCTGCATTAGTAAAATATTCTGTTAACTTCCTAGGTGCAGTTCTACCCTTACGTTTAGTCATCTTGGCTGACCTTAGCCCGACCTTTTTGGTTGGTACTTTAACTTTTACCTGCTTTTCACTTTATGAATAATATATACAAATTTAAGGTGGCAAAAAACAAGAAACAAAACCAAAGGATCGGAAAAAGAAACAAATCCAGCCAAAGCAGCCTCCCGATCTCCAACCTCTAAACCTTCAACCACGTACAATTAAATATGGTAAAACACGGTTGGGCACACGGTGGGGCAGAATTGAGTACAGTTCAGCACAACCAAGCACAGATACGGAGTTACAAAATACAGTCACTTAATTAACTTTCCATCACTTTCAATATTTTCAGCATACTACCAGATCTCTTTGATTCCTCTTCCTGGCGCAGGTAATGCAAAGCACAGGTCGGCACAGCACAGCACGACACAGCACAAATGATTTTCCTTCCAGGAGAGCCGAGACACGTGGTATCCTTGAGCCCAGCCCAGCCTCCTTACTAGTAGACAGCTGACAGATGAACGTTATAGCCGGACCTCACGTTAGTGATGTTACAGTTATAATTCCACCTTTGTTTTCTTATCTGTATTTTTTAGACCTTTTACTTTACAATTACATTTTTTTTATTATAATGCGTTGAAATTTGTGTATTGGAATACATTACTGCCTCTGCGTGTAAAATACCTTAACAGTGGAACAGATTTGGAAGCTTTTGTTAGGTCCAGTAATGTCTCTTATTACAGTCAGCCCTGACAAGACTCTTTTCATCGCCTTCGTGGATGGTAAATTATTGTCGGAAATCATCTGCCAGGTTATGAAAACCCTTCTCCATGCAGGTGGGAGCACGCCATTGTGAAAGAATTTCCTTCTACATATTACAAAACTCCCACTCCTCTTCTCCTGGACATTCCCTGGTTACAAAAACACTCTCCAGTTATTGATTAAACTTCTGGTCTGATAACCCGATGGGGTGAAATTTTCCATAAACAATGTCTACCTGTTGTAACGCCAGCGGCCACAGGTCTCACTCTGCTCAGCGGCAATCAAGTTGTTTATCCTCCTGTCGGCGTATCCCTGCCCAGGGACACCAGTGCGCTCTGCTCTCTCCTACACCTTCGGCCTATGTCCATAGGGTGTGCACACGCGCTCGTCCCAGTTTTTAAAGGGCCAGCACACGCACCAGAAGTATTGCCCCCAGCCTATCCACACACTGGACTATTTAAGGAAATCTGCCCACTTTCTCAGTGTCTGAGAAACGTTATTTCTAACCCAGAGTTAGTCTGCAAAGGTTTTGCATTCTGTTTCCTGAAACTTTTGTCTGTGGCTTTCTTGTACACGTGTACAGTGTGGTATCCTTTGTGCAGTGTCCGTGACAAGTCCAGTGCCCCCCGACCAGTCATGTTTTTGTGTCCAGTCCTGTATCCTAAGTCCAGTGTCAGTGACCAGTCCTGTTTCTATGTCCAGTCCTGTATCCTGAGCCCAGTGTCAGTGACCAGTCCTGTTTCCATGTCCAGTCCTTTAACCTGAATCCAGGGTCAATGACTCCAGTAATCCGGCACCAGGACCTGCTGATATTACTGGCGTGTGAGTGGCACGGAACAAGCCTGTCAGTGGCACATGTGTGTACTAAGACCATTGGGTAAATGGCATATATGTGAAATGGGTCTGTATAACATTGACAATGTTATTATACTACGATCTCAGCTAGAGAGGGGTGGACTGGTAACCTGGGATCATGTTGTAGTATTATGTTATACTGTGCACCTAGACCTGGGAAATTCAGACATGTAACACAGTTTCATCTAAGGCATAAAATGAGTACAATTAATTACAGCGAAAATGTATGGCTGATTGTTTTGTGTTTAGCTGGGGTGTTCCTTTAAGATTATTTTGTGGTGTCATAGAGAGTCAAGGTATCAGATTCCACAGTGCTCCACAGGAAAGGTTGACAGGGGGAGGTAACCCTAGTATTATTCAAAAAAGGCTGCCTGCCGGCAGAAATAAGCCCTGTTTTCCAACCATTATTAAAGAGTAAAAATAAAATAAAAAAGTCTTTATTCAATTTGCAACAAGGACAGACTACATGAAATTTAAAAGTTAATGTCCATTTCTGACAGCAATTAGCACAGTGCCAGACGTAAGAGCTCTGTCTAGTAAGGGTTAAGTACCACAACCACAGAGAACTAGTTATTAGTTAGATTCCAAGGTGTCAATAGGACAATTATTAAAATAAAGGTAGAAGCCCCCCCGACATGTTTCGCTACGATGTAGCGTCCTCAGGGGTATCGGGGCCAATGACAGCGAGCGGCGGTGTCAGTCTCATTAAGTATTCACTGCAACTAGCTGAACATGTGTCCACAATCAGTCGATAGCCTATCCAAGGAGGAATAGAGGACCGAGCCTCCTCCTCCGTTGATTGACAGATTCTGCCACCAATCACTTACTAGTTAGATGCCACCAATGAACAGCACTCAAGTGCACAAGCACACCAGGCTGCTTGATGGTAATCGCTGTACATATAATTATAACATTACTATAATACAAGAAAGAGGTCACCGATGAGTTTATAGATAAGTGCACAGAGGCACAAAGTGAGAAAAGTGATGGGATAGTAACGAATGTGATTAGTAATAGTACCATTCTAGGTACAAACGCTGTGCCCTGATTAAAGACGATATTATAGTTGCTGTGAGCGGCACAACAATATTACTATGATCTAAAGAAGTTATTAGTGGGCTTATAGATCAATACGTTTATAGGGTAGAAAGACATAATAGGCAGAGTTATCATGGACACTGTAGATAAGTGTACGAGTCTACACACGGAGACAGACACACTGGTGTACTGGCATGACTGAATCAGAATGCCGTATATGCCGGACAGCAAGATAATCGCTATACACAGTATCGGGACACTGCTACTATGCAAAAATTAAATTAAAAAAAAATTAAAAAAAAAAAAAAAAAAAGTTTACTAGAGAGTTTGTAAAACGGTGCAGAAACGCACAATGTGAACAGAGTGATACAATAATAATACAATTTTATTAAAAAAAAAAAAAAAAAAAAAAAAAAAAAAGAAAAAAAAAAAAAAAAAAAAAAAGGTTTACTAGAGAGTTTGTAAAACGGTGCAAAAACGCACAATGTGAACAGAGTGATACAATAATAATACAATTTTATAAAAAATAAATAAAAGGTTTACTAGAGAGTTTGTAAAACGGTGCACAAACGCACAATGTGAACAGAGTGATACAATAATAATACAATTTAACACGCTGGCGCTGTGAGGTGATTAAAGGTGATGTTACAATTACTGTAAGCAGCACAAAAGATGTTACTGTGATCTGGGAAGGTTATCAGTGGACTAATAGATCAATGCGCTAATAAACTAGGGTAAATCAAAATGAGCAGATTCATGATAGGCATTGCAAATTAGTATACACGCTGAAATACCAGAGATATACGCGCAAAGGTGTACCAGAACGGCATAGTAAGAATGCCATTTATGTCAGACAGCGATATAAGTAGTACACAGAATAATACAATAATATCTATGGATAGATAAAAGGTATGAGATATTACACTCATCGGGCTTAGTAGAGACCAAGCATTCAGAGTCAGTTGCTATCAAAGTGACTCATAAAGAAACGCAGTGAGTTATAATTGATCAAAATATTCAAACCGCCGCTATGTCGCTTACCAAGCTGTAGCCTGGAGGGTACCTGAAGCAAATACTAAGTATGATTGATAGTAGTATATTCATATAAGAAATGTGGATAGTAAGGCAGATTATAAAGAGTTTAATGACTACATTGTCAGTACAGTACCAGAATAATCACACAAACTGAAGTATAGTTCCAGTGTTTGGGTAACGTGTAGGATTCACAGAAAAGCAGCAAACGTAAATCCCTCATTGAGGCCTCCTGGGCTGAGAGATCCAAGGCGATGGATCCAACGTGCCTCCTCCTGTAACAACTTGCAGTCAAGGTTACCTGCTCTAGGGCCAAGTTTGACTTGCGTAATGCCCCAGAATTTCAAGGAGCGAATGTCCCCATCATGTACAAGACGGATGTGCCTAGACAGTGGTGTATCCTCTTTTTGGTTTATAGTGCTTAGATGTTTAGAAATTCTCCTCCGTAATTCTTGTATTGTCTTCCCTACATATAACTTAGGACAAGAGCAGCTGGCTATGTAAATAACTCCCTTGCTACGGCAATTAATAAATTGTTTAATCCGATAGGATCTGTTATCAAGTGGATTGGTAAATTCTTTTGTAGTAGCCATTAAGTGGCAAAAAGAACATCGGCCACATGGATGAGAACCAGTGACCGATGTCTTCAGCCAATTTTTTGACACAGAAATCACTCCAGAATGATGACTATGCACCAGATAGTCACGTAGATTTCTACCTCTTCGATATGTGATGTTTGGTGTGGAAGGAACAACACCCTGTAAGTCAGGGTCTGCCAGGAGAACCGGCCAGTGACGTTCAAGAATATCACGAACCTGTTTGGAGCCAGTATCAAAGGTCCCAATGCATCTTACACTGGTCATTACAGCAGATTTGCCAGTGACTGTTAATTGTTGATCAGTAACGGATTTACGTTCACATAATAGATCTCTTCTATCAGTGGCTCTCGCTCTGGCATACGCTTTGTGTAGCCATTTTTTGGGATATCCACGTGCCAAAAACTTAGTGAAAAGCCCATTACACTCCAATTCAAAAGACTGCTCGTCCGAGCAGTTACGTTTGGCACGGAGATATTGCCCTATTGGGATTCCCTTCTTTAAGGCAGGGGGGTGATAACTGTCCCAGTGCAGCAGGCTATTAGTGGACGTTGGTTTACGTGAGATATCCGTGTGGATACCACCAGCAGGATCCAGAGAGATTTTTAGGTCCAAAAAGATGATCTCCTTTTTATGAATGACGTGGGTAAATTTCATGCCTATATGATTAGAATTGAGTGTGTGCATGAAGTCGTGAAATGTGTTTAGGTCCCCATCCCAAAGGAGGAGAATATCATCAATATATCTCCCCCAGAACAGGATGTGACAAGTGTATGAAGCTAAAGTGTCAGTGAAGACCAAGGTATCCTCCCACCACCCCAAAAATAGGTTTGCATAGGTAGGTGCACAAACAGTGCCCATAGCTGTTCCTTTGGTCTGCAAATAAAATTTGTGATCAAATAAAAAATAATTGTGAGTGAGAAGAAACCGGAGTAGTGATAGTAGGAATTTGTTATGAGCATGAAATTGAACTCCCTTGGTACCCAAAAAATGTGCAACTGCTGTGAGGCCAAATTGGTGTTGGATATTAGTATAAAGTGATTCTACATCTATACTGGCAATAAATGTAGAAGAGGTCACATGAATCTCCTGGATCCTGTTGATGGTATCCTTCGTGTCCCTTAGAAATGAAGGCAGGGAGGTGACAAATGGCGAAAGGATTTCATCCAAGTACATACTAATGCCTTGGGTAAGACTATCATTGCCAGACACGATTGGTCGACCCGGTATTGGGCGAGACATCTTGTGGATTTTCGGCAGTGCGTAGAATGTCGCTAGTGTAGGAGTAGGGTTATAGATGCGTTTGAATTCTTCATTACTAATCATATTCTGTGTCTTGGCTACATCAAGTAACGTGTATAATGCACTGAGGAACAGATCAGTCGGATTTTTCTCAAGGATCATATATGTAGTGGTGTCATCTAACAGTCTATGGACCATGGCAACATAGTCATCCTGGTCCATGACCACAATGTTGCCCCCTTTATCGGAGGGTTTTATGGTTATTCTATCATTGTGACACAATTCGTCCAATGCTATTCTTTCCATTTCACTGAGATTAGCTAATGCTCTTTTTTTATCTGGTCTGATTTTCTTCAAGTCAGCACATACTAGCTTGACAAAAACGTCTATATGGGCATATTGTGAAAATGGTGGGGTAAGCCTGGACTTAGGACGTAATGAGGAGAAGGGACCAACTGCTGTAATGGGTCCAAATTCATTTTCATATAGGAGAGTTTCGAGATCTCTCAGTGTATTCTATTCTGTACTGTCAGTTCCTCCCATATTCAGGGTATTATTTTTAAAGTATTTATATAAGGCCACTTTTCTGGCAAATAGGTTCACGTCCTTGGTCCAGGTAAACTCATCATACAATGGAGTGGGGGTAAAGGATAGACCCCTGCGTAGAAGTGTCAATTGAGAATTATTTAACTGAACAGAGGAAATATTAAACACTTGCATTTGATCACTCTCAATATGGGTTAGAGACATAGATGGTACTGCTGTTAGGTCAGATTCCACCGTGGATTCGTGATTCCTAAAAAAGGAAAGGTGTTGAGTGGGCCACTTGTGTGGGTCGTATTGCCCGTAGGGCATTTGCTTACTAGAGATGTTTGACTTGAACCAGTGCCAGTTGCACGGGGGGTTAGAGGTACACTTGAAGTAGCTGATACAACAGGTACTGAGAAAGATGATAGTGAGGCAGAGTGTGAGGAAGTAGTGGCATTCTGATGAGAATGGCATTTTGTGTTGGATCTGGTTTGCACCGTACTTCGTTTAGAGGAGTTAAATCTATTATTAGTATTCTTACGTTTAGTACCCGGTTTAGAATTAGGAGATTGTGCCGTCTCGTCAATCCCAGATGCCTCTGAATCAGAAAAATCAGTAAAGATTTGTACACGTCTGGGGTTGTATTGTGAGTGTGTCTTATATGTATACGCTTGACCAGTGTCAAAATCCCTGCGGTCTCTGACGTATTTGCGATGCTTTCGCTCTTTTATCTCGGTCTGCAATTTCTCAATATTTTTTTGTAATTGGGTTTCACAATTGTTAAATTCAATCAGGGTATTAAATCCCTGAATATCACCAATTTCTTTCTCAAGTTGCAGAGCGGTTTTGTTATAATCACGCTTCTCAAAGTCCAAAATGTATTGTAGTAATTTCAATGAACTCTCAGTTAGGAGTTCCTCCCACCCCTTAATGAATTCTGGATCACTGCGGTAGGAATTTGGGGTAATATTAATGCGAAGACCCCTGTATACGATTTTTTGTTGTATATATGTCTCTAGACTGACAATCTCCCAGCAAGATCTAATATATTTCTGGTAGGTTCTCTGCAAATCCCTGAAGGCAGTATGTATGTCAAATTGATGCAGTGGTACGTTATCTCTAGAGAACACGTATGCTGCTTCTGTGGAGAGTGTTTCTGAATTGATTCTCTTATTCAAAAAACCTGCCATAATCAGAGTATAGTATATATATATATATAATTAAATATATAGAGTGGGTCCTGGCGATTGGGTGATTAACCCTGCAATTTAGCAAAAAATACAATGGAGCGGACCTCAATAGTTGGTGGGCGTGCAACAGTTAAATTCAAAAAAGGCTGCCTGCCGGCAGAAATAAGCCCTGTTTTCCAACCATTATTAAAGAGTAAAAATAAAATAAAAAAGTCTTTATTCAATTTGCAACAAGGACAGACTACATGAAATTTAAAAGTTAATGTCCATTTCTGACAGCAATTAGCACAGTGCCAGACGTAAGAGCTCTGTCTAGTAAGGGTTAAGTACCACAACCACAGAGAACTAGTTATTAGTTAGATTCCAAGGTGTCAATAGGACAATTATTAAAATAAAGGTAGAAGCCCCCCCGACATGTTTCGCTACGATGTAGCGTCCTCAGGGGTATCGGGGCCAATGACAGCGAGCGGCGGTGTCAGTCTCATTAAGTATTCACTGCAACTAGCTGAACATGTGTCCACAATCAGTCGATAGCCTATCCAAGGAGGAATAGAGGACCGAGCCTCCTCCTCCGTTGATTGACAGATTCTGCCACCAATCACTTACTAGTTAGATGCCACCAATGAACAGCACTCAAGTGCACAAGCACACCAGGCTGCTTGATGGTAATCGCTGTACATATAATTATAACATTACTATAATACAAGAAAGAGGTCACCGATGAGTTTATAGATAAGTGCACAGAGGCACAAAGTGAGAAAAGTGATGGGATAGTAACGAATGTGATTAGTAATAGTACCATTCTAGGTACAAACGCTGTGCCCTGATTAAAGACGATATTATAGTTGCTGTGAGCGGCACAACAATATTACTATGATCTAAAGAAGTTATTAGTGGGCTTATAGATCAATACGTTTATAGGGTAGAAAGACATAATAGGCAGAGTTATCATGGACACTGCATTAGTATGTACTTGGATGAAATCCTTTCGCCATTTGTCACCTCCCTGCCTTCATTTCTAAGGGACACGAAGGATACCATCAACAGGATCCAGGAGATTCATGTGACCTCTTCTACATTTATTGCCAGTATAGATGTAGAATCACTTTATACTAATATCCAACACCAATTTGGCCTCACAGCAGTTGCACATTTTTTGGGTACCAAGGGAGTTCAATTTCATGCTCATAACAAATTCCTACTATCACTACTCCGGTTTCTTCTCACTCACAATTATTTTTTATTTGATCACAAATTTTATTTGCAGACCAAAGGAACAGCTATGGGCACTGTTTGTGCACCTACCTATGCAAACCTATTTTTGGGGTGGTGGGAGGATACCTTGGTCTTCACTGACACTTTAGCTTCATACACTTGTCACATCCTGTTCTGGGGGAGATATATTGATGATATTCTCCTCCTTTGGGATGGGGACCTAAACACATTTCACGACTTCATGCACACACTCAATTCTAATCATATAGGCATGAAATTTACCCACGTCATTCATAAAAAGGAGATCATCTTTTTGGACCTAAAAATCTCTCTGGATCCTGCTGGTGGTATCCACACGGATATCTCACGTAAACCAACGTCCACTAATAGCCTGCTGCACTGGGACAGTTATCACCCCCCTGCCTTAAAGAAGGGAATCCCAATAGGGCAATATCTCCGTGCCAAACGTAACTGCTCGGACGAGCAGTCTTTTGAATTGGAGTGTAATGGGCTTTTCACTAAGTTTTTGGCACGTGGATATCCCAAAAAATGGCTACACAAAGCGTATGCCAGAGCGAGAGCCACTGATAGAAGAGATCTATTATGTGAACGTAAATCCGTTACTGATCAACAATTAACAGTCACTGGCAAATCTGCTGTAATGACCAGTGTAAGATGCATTGGGACCTTTGATACTGGCTCCAAACAGGTTCGTGATATTCTTGAACGTCACTGGCCGGTTCTCCTGGCAGACCCTGACTTACAGGGTGTTGTTCCTTCCACACCAAACATCACATATCGAAGAGGTAGAAATCTACGTGACTATCTGGTGCATAGTCATCATTCTGGAGTGATTTCTGTGTCAAAAAATTGGCTGAAGACATCGGTCACTGGTTCTCATCCATGTGGCCGATGTTCTTTTTGCCACTTAATGGCTACTACAAAAGAATTTACCAATCCACTTGATAACAGATCCTATCGGATTAAACAATTTATTAATTGCCGTAGCAAGGGAGTTATTTACATAGCCAGCTGCTCTTGTCCTAAGTTATATGTAGGGAAGACAATACAAGAATTACGGAGGAGAATTTCTAAACATCTAAGCACTATAAACCAAAAAGAGGATACACCACTGTCTAGGCACATCCGTCTTGTACATGATGGGGACATTCGCTCCTTGAAATTCTGGGGCATTACGCAAGTCAAACTTGGCCCTAGAGCAGGTAACCTTGACTGCAAGTTGTTACAGGAGGAGGCACGTTGGATCCATCGCCTTGGATCTCTCAGCCCAGGAGGCCTCAATGAGGGATTTACGTTTGCTGCTTTTCTGTGAATCCTACACGTTACCCAAACACTGGAACTATACTTCAGTTTGTGTGATTATTCTGGTACTGTACTGACAATGTAGTCATTAAACTCTTTATAATCTGCCTTACTATCCACATTTCTTATATGAATATACTACTATCAATCATACTTAGTATTTGCTTCAGGTACCCCCCAGGCTACAGCTTGGTAAGCGACATAGCGGCGGTTTGAATATTTTGATCAATTATAACTCACTGCGTTTCTTTATGAGTCACTTTGATAGCAACTGACTCTGAATGCTTGGTCTCTACTAAGCCCGATGATTGTAATATCTCATACCTTTTATCTATCCATAGATATTATTGTATTATTCTGTGTACTACTTATATCGCTGTCTGACATAAATGGCATTCTTACTATGCCGTTCTGGTACACCTTTGCGCGTATATCTCTGGTATTTCAGCGTGTATACTAATTTGCAATGCCTATCATGAATCTGCTCATTTTGATTTACCCTAGTTTATTAGCGCATTGATCTATTAGTCCACTGATAACCTTCCCAGATCACAGTAACATCTTTTGTGCTGCTTACAGTAATTGTAACATCACCTTTAATCACCTCACAGCGCCAGCGTGTTAAATTTTATTATTATTGTATCACTCTGTTCACATTGTGCGTTTGTGCACCGTTTTACAAACTCTCTAGTAAACCTTTTATTTATTTTTTATAAAATTGTATTATTATTGTATCACTCTGTTCACATTGTGCGTTTTTGCACCGTTTTACAAACTCTCTAGTAAACCTTTTTTTTTTTTTTTTTTTCTTTTTTTTTTTTTTTTTTTTTTTATAAAATTGTATTATTATTGTATCACTCTGTTCACATTGTGCGTTTCTGCACCGTTTTACAAACTCTCTAGTAAACTTTTTTTTTTTTTTTTTTAATTTTTTTTAATTTAATTTTTGCATAGTAGCAGTGTCCCGATACTGTGTATAGCGATTATCTTGCTGTCCGGCATATACGGCATTCTGATTCAGTCATGCCAGTACACCAGTGTGTCTGTCTCCGTGTGTAGACTCGTACACTTATCTACAGTGTCCATGATAACTCTGCCTATTATGTCTTTCTACCCTATAAACGTATTGATCTATAAGCCCACTAATAACTTCTTTAGATCATAGTAATATTGTTGTGCCGCTCACAGCAACTATAATATCGTCTTTAATCAGGGCACAGCGTTTGTACCTAGAATGGTACTATTACTAATCACATTCGTTACTATCCCATCACTTTTCTCACTTTGTGCCTCTGTGCACTTATCTATAAACTCATCGGTGACCTCTTTCTTGTATTATAGTAATGTTATAATTATATGTACAGCGATTACCATCAAGCAGCCTGGTGTGCTTGTGCACTTGAGTGCTGTTCATTGGTGGCATCTAACTAGTAAGTGATTGGTGGCAGAATCTGTCAATCAACGGAGGAGGAGGCTCGGTCCTCTATTCCTCCTTGGATAGGCTATCGACTGATTGTGGACACATGTTCAGCTAGTTGCAGTGAATACTTAATGAGACTGACACCGCCGCTCGCTGTCATTGGCCCCGATACCCCTGAGGACGCTACATCGTAGCGAAACATGTCGGGGGGGCTTCTACCTTTATTTTAATAATTGTCCTATTGACACCTTGGAATCTAACTAATAACTAGTTCTCTGTGGTTGTGGTACTTAACCCTTACTAGACAGAGCTCTTACGTCTGGCACTGTGCTAATTGCTGTCAGAAATGGACATTAACTTTTAAATTTCATGTAGTCTGTCCTTGTTGCAAATTGAATAAAGACTTTTTTATTTTATTTTTACTCTTTAATAATGGTTGGAAAACAGGGCTTATTTCTGCCGGCAGGCAGCCTTTTTTGAATTTAACTGTTGCACGCCCACCAACTATTGAGGTCCGCTCCATTGTATTTTTAACCCTAGTATTACACCCACATCTTGTTATAAGATAATGGGTTTCGTAAGTTATTAGGGATATATTTCCACAAACCTGGGAATTGTGTAGAACCACAGAACAGTGCATCAGCCACAGCTCCCCTATCTGTTTGATGCATATGGATGTTGAAGGAAGGAGGATGCGATCTCTGCCGAGGTAGTTATGACTAGGTGCTTTTGGGAGACCGTGGAATCCTCTGAGATGAAAGTCAACCAAATGTCCTCCTCAAAACATAGGTCATGGGTAGTGGTGTTGAGACCGAGTTCAAAATGTCTACTACACAATCTATGCGACTAATTGCACTGAAAGAGAACTACTCCACCAAGGAGCATTGTACCTTTTATACTGTCCTAGGCATCGATGTGGCAGAACAGAAGGGAAGTACTCTAGTTACCCCTGAGACACGACTAACGTCACATGGATTGTGAATGTATAGTGTATTATTAATCAACATGTCTTACAAAAACATTCAAGGTGTACATATGGACATTCTAGGTGTAGATTTGCATCCGCGACATAGTCATGCACAATGGTGACATGCTCGTCCCTCAGTGAGTGAGCGTGTATGTGTAGGCGGGAATTAATTTAAGCCTGTAGTCACCCCATTTACATGTGTACCCTGCACGTGTCCATGGATGAGTAGAGAGAGGTGCTATGTAGGTGTGCATCTCTCTATATACATATACCTATGGTAATTTGTGGTGAATATTTTTGTATGTATGGCTATTTTACACTTTGTATATCTTATTGTGAAGTGTGTAGGAACCCTTAGGAACAGGAAAGTTACACACAATGTGGGATTGACCGCTGAAAGGAACAGCTGACGCCACTAAATAAAGGCAAAGAAAAGACAGATAAAGATAAGAAGGGAAAAACAGAAACGATCCAAGAAAGGAGAAGAAGAGCCAGGAAAGAATAAGAAGATCCAAGACAGAAGTATTTTTTTTCTATGGACTTTGATTTTCTATAGAATTTGAGTCTTGCTCTATAGACATTGAACGTTTTTGTTTTTCTATGGACTTTGAGTTTCTATAGCTTTAGTTTTGTTCTATGGAATTTGAGTTTTATAACTGGCGGGATGGTGTTCTTGAGTGCATAAGTGATGTCTAGATTACCTAAATCCAAAAAGTATACTTCATTCCATCTAAGAACTTAACCAGTAACAACTGAGGTTGAGGGGGTAAATACAGACTGACAAACACTTCTCCAAATTTCATTGTCGATTCTCGACAACAGGGGGATTGTAAAGGGAAGTGTTTTACATAATTATATGTATATATTCACACATAAGCTTGTGGGAAAGTGTCTTAAAGGGAATGTGTTGCCAGAAAAACATGTTTTTTTTTTAAAAATTAAACATTTAGTGTGTGGGTGATTAAACATTGTTCAAATTTTTTTTATTTTTTTCACGAGTCAGGAAATAGTCAGGAAATATTATAAATTAATTCTAATTTATAATACTACCCATTTTTGGTCACTAGATGGAGCTATTCCCAAAATTGCAGCATTGCAACAATGGGTTAAAAGCCCTCGCTCTAGTGAGCTCTCAGCTTCCCCCCCTCCTTTATCCTGGCTAGTGCCGGGATAAACGAGGGGTTTGAACGGTGTAACCTCCTACGCTGTGTGTCGCCATTTTTTGAGCTAACACACAGTGTAGTAGGTTTACATACAGTAGTAAACACACACGAACATACATTGAAATCTCTTACCTGCTCCTGCCGCCGCGGCTCCCTCCGGCCCGTCCGCTCCGTTTGCTGCCGCTGGTCCAAGTGCACAAATCCGGAAGCCGCGACCGAAAGTAGTAATATTACTGTCCGGCCGCGACTTCCGGTCCACAGGAAAATGGCGCCGGACGGCGCCAATTTTGAATTGGACTGTGTGGGAGCGGCGCATGCGCAGTTCCCACACAGACGCCGTACACTGAAGTCAATGGGACGGGAGCCGTTCGCAGTCCCTATGGGACTGTGGCTGCCGTATTCCATGTCTGTATGTGTCGTTAATCGACACAGACAGAAATGGAACAAAAAATGGCAGCCCCCATAGGGAAGAAAAAGTGTAAAAATAAGAAAAAGTAAAACACAAACACACAAATGAATATAAACGTTTTTAATAAAGCACTAACATCTTTAACATATAAAAAAATAATTTGTGATGACACTGTTCCTTTAAGTTAAGGTACTAGACAAAGCTGGAAGGAAGCCAACTGCCCTGTCTATTTTACCACTATGGGGGAGCAGAGTATCTCCTTTTCAACCTCTTGTCTCCTATCTTCCAGTGGGGCCATAAACAGTGGAGACTTAGCTAATAAGGCAAACAGAAAGCATTATACAAGGGAAAAGGTGGGAGAACTGGACATAACCCTAGTGAAGCAAATAAAAGGAGGTAATAACAGTGGGGGACACTAACCCTGTGAACCCCACTAAATATGAACCCTTTAAAATGTGTACTAAATTACCTTTCCCTGTTTGATAACCAAATCTAAATGGATTTCAAGAACTAGACCGTGTAAAAAGGGTCTACAAGAAAACATCTACACAAAAAATGTAACTATTTTTGTAGTAATAGTCCGTTATAAACACTTTCTAGAAGGAGTTTATGATTAATACAAGTTCAAAGAGTTCTGCTCCCTTAAACTGCTAAGTAATTTTCAGTTTATTTTGGCAGCATTCCCCTGCACTGCCTCCTAAACCTATGCCCTACGTAGTAATTGGGGGTAGATACCATGTCAAGAAGACCTGCTGAGGATAGGACTCAAACCCATTTGTGCCGAGCACAATAGATTAGCAGTCCATCGATTTAACCACTCGGCCACTCGTCCACATGTTGTAACGTTGGGTACGTGGACCCACTGGGCCCTACCACCTTGACAGTATGGCAGCTGGCCAACAGGACACAGGTCATAGTCTTTAGTTCATACAGTGTACCTGTGGAAGCTCAGAGAGTAGCAAGACAGGCTCGGCTGGGACTAGGCAGCAGGCAGGCAGCTGGCAGGCCCCAGATGTGGAGAAGCAGGACAGGCGTGGTACTCAGCACAACACAACTGCAGCTCAGCACGGCACTTGACCAGGATAGCACGGGATACAGGTTAGGGAACCAGGAAGGGTAGGGCCCAAACATATCTGGCACCGACATATATCTGGACACATACCGGGGGTGTGTCTCCAGTGGCACAAGCTGGGCACGACATATTTGCCACTGAAATGGCAAGGGAAAGGGAAAATGGAAAGGGAAAAAAATAAATTTTTACTGTGCACCATCCGCAGTGCAATCATTTATGGAAAAGACCTTAATAAATGCCTTGAGGGGTGTAGTTTCTAAAATGGGGTCCCTTTTCAGGAGTATTTTATTATTTCACATCAGAGCCTATGCAATTGTGAACCAATACTTCGTAAGTCTCTAAATTAGGCCTCAATTTCGCATGGTACTCGCTCACTCCTGACGCGTGTCAATCGTCCAGGCAAAAAATTAGGGCCACAAGTAGAGTGATTATAAAACCCTTCTGGGTTTTATAAACGCATAATAATTAGAGATATGTCTTGTTGTGGTGGCACAAGCTGGGCAACAAATATTGGCAAATCTGTGGAAAAACTGACATAATCACTGTGCAGCAAGTGCACACTAATTTATGGAAAACACATGCAGGGTTAATATGATCACTACACCCCTCGGTGAAAACCTGGAGGGGTGTAGTTTCCAAAATGGGGTCACTTCTGGGAGTTTTCCACTGTTATGGTCCCAAAGGGGATTTGCAAATGCGACATGGCGCTCAGAAACCAAACCAGCAAAATCTGCACTCCAAAAGCTAAATGATGCTCCTTCCCTTCTGAGCCCTACTGTGTGACAGAGTGATATCAGCTGCCTTGTCCTTGATAACAGTTTCTCATATGCTAAAGAGAAGATCACTGAAATGATGATAGCAGGTTATTTTGTGGCAGGGCTGAAATGCAGTCGAAATGGGTTTTTTGTGATTAAAGAGGCTCTGTCAGATTATAAATGCCCTATCTCCTACATAATCTGATTGGCACTGTAATGTAGATAACAACAGTGGTTTTTATTTTGAAAAACGTTCATTTTTGACCAAGTTATGAGCCATTTTAGATTTATGCTAATTCGTTTCTTAATGACCAACTGGGCGTGTTTTTACTTTTTACCAACTGGGCGTTGTGAAGAGAAGTGTATGACGCTGACCAATCAGTGACCAATTAGCGTCAGATACTTCTCATTGTTCCAGTTTAGCTTCTTTCACTGCACAATCACACTGTAACAATGGGCTGGAACAATGGGAAGTGCATGACGCTGATTCACTGATTGGTCAGCGTCATACACTTCTCTCCACAACGCCCAGTTGGTAAAAAGTAAAAACACGCCCAGATGGTCATTAAGAAACCAATTAGCATAAATCTGAAATAGCTCATAACTTGCTCAAAAATTATCATTTTTCAAAATAAAAACCACTGCTGTGATCTACATTACAGCGTCGATAAGATTAGGAGATAGGGCACTAATAATGTGGTGACAGAGCCTCTTCATTTTCATGGCAAGGAATGACTTTGCAATTAAATTAAATTCATCTGATCACTCTTCATAGCAATCTAGAGTTAATGCAAATTGCCACAATAAAAACTGAAGCAGCAAACTTTGTGAAAACCAAAATTTGTGTCAGTCTCAAAACTATTGGCCAGGTCAGTATGCTTGGCTAGTGACAGCAGTAATATTATCACATTTTAACATCCATATTACGGCCACAAGACCTGCCGCTCAACCCTTCCCGGTTACTAAGGATAGTTTTATGCACAGATTACCCTTTCTATTCATACAATAGTCCCTGAGTGTAAATGCACAAAACAATTAATGATAAATGTGTCAGCCATACATAACAATGATTGTTGCTGTTTGTGAAATTTATGAAAGTTGTCTTCTGACTTTTCCTGCTGTCCTACATTTTTGGTATATCCCCCTAGTGTCCTGGATTCACGGGAATGAGCATAGATTCCGGGTATAGTCCTGCTGTCCTTAACCCCTTCCCGCCATTGGACGTATATGTACGTCCTGGAAAGCATTGACTTCCCGCAAAATGCCGTACAATGTTTGGCACCGGCTCAGAAGCTGAGTCGGTGCCATCATCACCGGATCTCAGCTGTATCTTACAGCTGACATCCGACTGTAACGGTGGTGACCGGACTAGGTTAACCCCTTCCCGCCCTAGCCACTTTTGACCTTCCTGACAGAGCCTCATTTTTCAAATCTGACATGTTCACTTTATGTGGTAATAACTCTGGAATGCTTTCACCTATCCAAGCGATTCTGAGATTGTTTTCTCGTGACACATTGCACTTTAAGTTACTAGCAAAATTTGCTCGATATATTCTATATTTAATTGTGAAAAACACCGAAAATTAGAGAAAAATTGCAAAAATTAGCATTTTTCTCAATTTAAATGTATCTGCTTGTAAGACAGGCAGTTATACCACACAAAATGGTTGCTAATTAACATCACCCATATGTCTACTTTAGATTGGCATCATTTTTTGAACATCCTTTTATTTTTCTAT
Source organism: Rhinoderma darwinii (assembly GCF_050947455.1). Lineage (NCBI taxonomy): Eukaryota > Metazoa > Chordata > Amphibia > Anura > Rhinodermatidae > Rhinoderma > Rhinoderma darwinii. The sequence continues at coordinate 416,229,740 of NC_134689.1, forward strand.
GACATCACAAGGCTTACAACTTTAGCAGCAATTTCTCACATTTTCAAGAAAATGCCAAAAGGCCATTTTTACAGGGGCCAGTTCAGTTGTGAAGTGGCTTTGAGGGCCTTATATATTAGAAACCCCCAAAAAGTCACCCCATTTTAAAAACTTCACCCCTCAAAGTATTCAAAACAGCATTTAGAAAATGTCTTAACCCTTTACACATTTCACAGGAATTAAAGCAAAGTAGAGGTGGAATTTACAAATTTCATATTTATTGGCAGAAATAAATTTTTAATACTATTTTTTTATTACACAGAAGGTTTTAGCAGAGAAATTCAACTCAATATTTGTTGCCCAGTTTCTGCAGTTTTAGGAAATATCCCACATGTGGTCGTAGCGTGCTACTGGAATGAAGCACAGGCCTCAGAAGCAAAGGAACACCTAGTGGATTTTGGGGCCTTATTTTGTTAGAAGGGCTCTTGCAGTGACAAAACAGTACAAATCACCCAAAAGTGACCCCATCTGGGAAACTAGACACCTCAAGGAAATTATCTAGGGGTATGGTGAGCATTTTGACCGCACAGGTTTTTTACAGAATTTATTGGAAGTAGGCCGTGAAAATTAAAATCAACATTTATTCAAAGAAAATTTAGGTTTAGCCATTTTTTTCTCATTTCCACAAGGACTGAAGGAGAAAAAGCACCGTAAAATTTGTAAAGCAATTTCTCCCGAGTAAAACAATACCCCACATGTGGTAATAAACGGATATTTGAACACAGGGCAGGGCTTAGAAGGGATGGAGTGCCATTTGGCTTTGGGAGATCACATTTAGCAGGAATGGTTTGAGAGGCCTTGTCACATTTACAAAGCCCCTGAGGGGACAAAACAGTGGAAACCCCCCACAAGTGACCCCATCTGGGAAACTAGACACCTCAAGGAAATTATCTAGGGGTATGGTGAGCATTTTGACCGCACAGGTTTTTTACAGAATTTATTGGAAGTAGGCCGTGAAAATTAAAATCAACATTTATTCAAAGAAAATTTAGGTTTAGCCATTTTTTTCTCATTTCCACAAGGACTGAAGGAGAAAAAGCACCGTAAAATTTGTAAAGCAATTTCTCCCGAGTAAAACAATACCCCACATGTGGTAATAAACGGATATTTGAACACAGGGCAGGGCTTAGAAGGGATGGAGTGCCATTTGGCTTTGGGAGATCACATTTAGCAGGAATGGTTTGAGAGGCCTTGTCACATTTACAAAGCCCCTGAGGGGACAAAACAGTGGAAACCCCCCACAAGTGACCCCATCTGGGAAACTAGACACCTCAAGGAAATTATCTAGGGGTATGGTGAGCATTTTGACCGCACAGGTTTTTTACAGAATTTATTGGAAGTAGGCCGTGAAAATTAAAATCAACATTTATTCAAAGAAAATTTAGGTTTAGCCATTTTTTTCTCATTTCCACAAGGACTGAAGGAGAAAAAGCACCGTAAAATTTGTAAAGCAATTTCTCCCGAGTAAAACAATACCCCACATGTGGTAATAAACGGATATTTGAACACAGGGCAGGGCTTAGAAGGGATGGAGTGCCATTTGGCTTTGGGAGATCACATTTAGCAGGAATGGTTTGAGAGGCCTTGTCACATTTACAAAGCCCCTGAGGGGACAAAACAGTGGAAACCCCCCACAAGTGACCCCATCTGGGAAACTAGACACCTCAAGGAAATTATCTAGGGGTATGGTGAGCATTTTGACCGCACAGGTTTTTTACAGAATTTATTGGAAGTAGGCCGTGAAAATTAAAATCAACATTTATTCAAAGAAAATTTAGGTTTAGCCATTTTTTTCTCATTTCCACAAGGACTGAAGGAGAAAAAGCACCGTAAAATTTGTAAAGCAATTTCTCCCGAGTAAAACAATACCCCACATGTGGTAATAAACGGATATTTGAACACAGGGCAGGGCTTAGAAGGGATGGAGTGCCATTTGGCTTTGGGAGATCACATTTAGCAGGAATGGTTTGAGAGGCCTTGTCACATTTACAAAGCCCCTGAGGGGACAAAACAGTGAAAACCCCCCACAAGTGACCCCATTTCGGAAACTACACCCATTGAGGAAATTATCTAGGGGTATAGTGAGAATTTTTAGTTTTGTTTTAGGTGTTTTTTTTACAATTTTTAAATGATCAAATTTTAAATGGGGCTGGTCAGTAGAAAAATTAATAATTGGTCATGGCCAGTATGGGAGACAGAAAAGGTGAATAATGAATAAATAAATTAAAAATCCAAGGAGGTATGATAAATTTTGAAACATTGTTTCATGCACAGGCCGGGATTTGTGGGACATGTCTCACAATGGTATGTGGTGTCCTTACGAATGCCTCGCTTGGCACACACACGGCATTTTTTTTGGGGCTTCTTTTTTTTTTCAGTGGGGGGGATTTCTGTGGGGAAATGCTGGCCGGGAATTATCCTACTGACGGAAGAGCCAGATGAACTGCCCTCTCCTTCCTGGTTACCAAACATCAGGGACTTTATGACCTTTTCCTGAAATTGCAGGAACGTACCTCCACTGCTGGCATATCTATAGAGGACAAAGGCGTTGTATAAAGCCATCTGTGTAAGATGCACAGACAGCTTCTTATACCATACTCTGGTCTTGCGCATGGCGTTGTATGGTTTTATAACCTGGTCGGACAGGTCAACGCCACCCATATACTTGTTGTACTCCTGTACACAATATGGTTTTGGGACTTGGGAAGTGGATCCACGTACAGGGACTAGGCTGCATCTGCTGTCGTGTATGCTGGTCAGTATAAGGACGTCCCTTTTATCCTTATACTTTAGGAGGAGCAGATTGTCGCAGCAGAAAGCTTTGCTCTCTCCTAATTTTAGGATCTGACCCAGCAATGTTTTGGGGAGGCCCTTCTTATTTTTGCGGATTGTTCCGCATGCCAAGGTGGATCTGGACAAGAGAACTTTTACTAAGGGGACACTGTTATAAAAGTTGTCCAGATAAAGATGATAGCCTTTCCCAAGTAAAGGATGGATAAGATCCCATACGATATTTCCACTAATTCCAAGGAAAGGGGGGCATTCTGGGGGATCTATATGAGAGTCTTTTCCCTCATAGACCCTAAAGGAGTAGGTGTAACCGGTGGCACTTTCGCACAGCTTGTAGAGCTTTATGCCGTACCGGGCTCTTTTATTGGGTAGATACTGCCTGAAGTGCAGTCTACCCTTGAAGCTGACTAGGGATTCATCTACCGAAATATTTTGCTGGGGGGTATAAACGTGGGAAAAAATTTGGGAGTAGTGGGCAATCAATGGTCGTATTTTATATAGCCTATCAAAATTTGGGGCCTGTGGGGGTGGGCACTGGCTATTATCATTATAATGAAGGAATTTCAGGATGGCTTCGAAGCGCTTCCTTGGCATTACTGTGCGGTAAATGGGGGTGTTATATAAAATATCAAGGGACCAATAGTCTCTAATCCTAGGCTTTTTTATTAGGCCAAAACTTAAAAATATGCCCCAAAACTTCCTCAATTCCACTAGGTTTGTGGGGGTCCAATTTTGGCTTCTCCCATAATAAGAGTCAGGGTTCTGGGCGATAAATTGTTCCGCATAGATGTTGGTCTGCTGGACCATTAACGCTAAAAGGGAGTCTGAAAAAAAAAGGTTAAAATAATCAATGGGGCTGAAACCCGTCATTTCAATTTGAATGCCTGAGCGGGCTGTAAACTCAGGCACCTGGGGGGTATAATTCTCTGCAGCTTCCCAGGTCAGCTCAGGCAGATCAGGAACTACGGCTCTTCTACGCCGACTGGGGGGTGCAGATTCAGAGTCACTAGATGCAGAGGAAGATGGAAGCACGAACTGCTCCTCACCTTCACTTGCGCTGTCCGTGTCGGAACACAGCATTGCAGATGCTTCCTCGGCTGAAAAGACTCTTTTGGCCATACTGAAAAACTTGTGCTACCTAACTAACTAAAAACAGGTTAGTGGGCACAAAAGGGCAGAAAAGCGGCAGATCGCTGGTTTTTTTGAACTTACGCACTGTATTTATTCCTGTCTCCGTCTCTCACAAGCTCTCTGACAGGAAAGAGCTTGTCAGAGACGGAGATGCCGGCAAACCACTGCTCCTGCGCTGTGATTGGCCTGTCAGTACTGACCAATCACAGCTCGTTTCCGGCACAGGGACCACTCTGATTGGTCCTGTTTGAATCCTGCTTTGTGATCGGGACGCTGTCACCATGTCTGTTGACATGGTGACAGTTTGAAGCTTGGGCATGCACAGCTTCCCCATGGCTCCTCTATCCCCCCCACGGGTGCAATAGGCAGGCACCACTGCTACTGCGCTGTGATTGGCCTGTCAGTACTGACCAATCACAGCTCGTTTCCGGCACAGGGACCACTCTGATTGGTCCTGTTTGAATCCTGCTTTGCGATCGGGACACTGTCACCATGTCTGTTGACATGGTGACAGTTTGAAGCTTGGGCATGCACAGCTTCCCCATGGCTCCTCTATTCCCCCCACGGGTGCAATAGGCAGGCAACACTGCTCCTGCGCTATGATTGGCCTGTCAGTACTGACCAATCACAGCTCGTTTCCGGCACAGGGACCACTCTGATTGGTCCTGTTTGAATCCTGCTTTGCGATCGGGACGCTGTCACCATGTCTGTTGACATGGTGACAGTTTGAAGCTTGGGCATGCACAGCTTCCCCATGGCTCCTCTATTCCCCCACGGGTGCAAAAGGCAGGCACACGCCGCTCATACTCGGAACTGGCTCCCGGCCGCTTTCGGAAGGAGACGCCGACGTGGCCTTGCTCGTGCAACTCCAGGTGGGCTTGAGGCTTCCGAAAATGCCATAAAAAAAAAAAGATTTTTTTATTATGAAGGTAGAAAAATCAGCGGGACCGACCCGCGAGCGAAGCCGACGGGGAGTTCCAGGAGGTCGGCATGAGTTGGCCGTGCATACCGCTAAAGCCCTCAAACTCCGAGGCTGGCGCTGAGGAGCTCATACACGGCTGCAACCGGGCTGGCACGGCTTCCCCATGGCTCCTCTATCCCCCCAAGGATGCCATAGGCAGGCACACGCCGCTCATACCCGGAGCGGGCACACCGCCGCTGACATGCATCCTTCGCGGACCGGAAGTGCTTGTCAGCCGGCTGGACACAACGGGACTCGCCGCGGGCGCTGTGGAGCTCCCACAAGGAAGCTGCCGGCATGTACAAGCTCCCCAGGGGCCCCTCTATCCCCCCACGGGTGCAAAAGGCAGGCACACGCCGCTCATACTCGGAACTGGCTCCCGGCCGCTTTCGGAAGGAGACGCCGACGTGGCCTTGCTCGTGCAACTCCAGGTGGGCTTGAGGCTTCCGAAAATGCCATAAAAAAAAAAAGATTTTTTTATTATGAAGGTAGAAAAATCAGCGGGACCGACCCGCGAGCGAAGCCGACGGGGAGTTCCAGGAGGTCGGCATGAGTTGGCCGTGCATACCGCTAAAGCCCTCAAACTCCGAGGCTGGCGCTGAGGAGCTCATACACGGCTGCAACCGGGCTGGCACGGCTTCCCCATGGCTCCTCTATCCCCCCAAGGATGCCATAGGCAGGCACACGCCGCTCATACCCGGAGCGGGCACACCGCCGCTGACATGCATCCTTCGCGGACCGGAAGTGCTTGTCAGCCGGCTGGACACAACGGGACTCGCCGCGGGCGCTGTGGAGCTCCCACAAGGAAGCTGCCGGCATGTACAAGCTCCCCAGGGGCCCCTCTATCCCCCCACGGGTGCAAAAGGCAGGCACACGCCGCTCATACTCGGAACTGGCTCCCGGCCGCTTTCGGAAGGAGACGCCGACGTGGCCTTGCTCGTGCAACTCCAGGTGGGCTTGAGGCTTCCGAAAATGCCATAAAAAAAAAAAGATTTTTTTATTATGAAGGTAGAAAAATCAGCGGGACCGACCCGCGAGCGAAGCCGACGGGGAGTTCCAGGAGGTCGGCATGAGTTGGCCGTGCATACCGCTAAAGCCCTCAAACTCCGAGGCTGGCGCTGAGGAGCTCATACACGGCTGCAACCGGGCTGGCACGGCTTCCCCATGGCTCCTCTATCCCCCCAAGGATGCCATAGGCAGGCACACGCCGCTCATACCCGGAGCGGGCACACCGCCGCTGACATGCATCCTTCGCGGACCGGAAGTGCTTGTCAGCCGGCTGGACACAACGGGACTCGCCGCGGGCGCTGTGGAGCTCCCACAAGGAAGCTGCCGGCATGTACAAGCTCCCCAGGGGCCCCTCTATCCCCCCACGGGTGCAAAAGGCAGGCACACGCCGCTCATACTCGGAACTGGCTCCCGGCCGCTTTCGGAAGGAGACGCCGACGTGGCCTTGCTCGTGCAACTCCAGGTGGGCTTGAGGCTTCCGAAAATGCCATAAAAAAAAAAAGATTTTTTTATTATGAAGGTAGAAAAATCAGCGGGACCGACCCGCGAGCGAAGCCGACGGGGAGTTCCAGGAGGTCGGCATGAGTTGGCCGTGCATACCGCTAAAGCCCTCAAACTCCGAGGCTGGCGCTGAGGAGCTCATACACGGCTGCAACCGGGCTGGCACGGCTTCCCCATGGCTCCTCTATCCCCCCAAGGATGCCATAGGCAGGCACACGCCGCTCATACCCGGAGCGGGCACACCGCCGCTGACATGCATCCTTCGCGGACCGGAAGTGCTTGTCAGCCGGCTGGACACAACGGGACTCGCCGCGGGCGCTGTGGAGCTCCCACAAGGAAGCTGCCGGCATGTACAAGCTCCCCAGGGGCCCCTCTATCCCCCCACGGGTGCAAAAGGCAGGCACACGCCGCTCATACTCGGAACTGGCTCCCGGCCGCTTTCGGAAGGAGACGCCGACGTGGCCTTGCTCGTGCAACTCCAGGTGGGCTTGAGGCTTCCGAAAATGCCATAAAAAAAAAGAGATTTTTTTATTATGAAGGTAGAAAAATCAGCGGGACCGACCCGCGAGCGAAGCCGACGGGGAGTTCCAGGAGGTCGGCATGAGTTGGCCGTGCATACCGCTAAAGCCCTCAAACTCCGAGGCTGGCGCTGAGGAGCTCATACACGGCTGCAACCGGGCTGGCACGGCTTCCCCATGGCTCCTCTATCCCCCCAAGGATGCCATAGGCAGGCACACGCCGCTCATACCCGGAGCGGGCACACCGCCGCTGACATGCATCCTTCGCGGACCGGAAGTGCTTGTCAGCCGGCTGGACACAACGGGACTCGCCGCGGGCGCTGTGGAGCTCCCACAAGGAAGCTGCCGGCATGTACAAGCTCCCCAGGGGCCCCTCTATCCCCCCACGGGTGCAAAAGGCAGGCACACGCCGCTCATACTCGGAACTGGCTCCCGGCCGCTTTCGGAAGGAGACGCCGACGTGGCCTTGCTCGTGCAACTCCAGGTGGGCTTGAGGCTTCCGAAAATGCCATAAAAAAAAAAAGATTTTTTTATTATGAAGGTAGAAAAATCAGCGGGACCGACCCGCGAGCGAAGCCGACGGGGAGTTCCAGGAGGTCGGCATGAGTTGGCCGTGCATACCGCTAAAGCCCTCAAACTCCGAGGCTGGCGCTGAGGAGCTCATACACGGCTGCAACCGGGCTGGCACGGCTTCCCCATGGCTCCTCTATCCCCCCAAGGATGCCATAGGCAGGCACACGCCGCTCATACCCGGAGCGGGCACACCGCCGCTGACATGCATCCTTCGCGGACCGGAAGTGCTTGTCAGCCGGCTGGACACAACGGGACTCGCCGCGGGCGCTGTGGAGCTCCCACAAGGAAGCTGCCGGCATGTACAAGCTCCCCAGGGGCCCCTCTATCCCCCCACGGGTGCAAAAGGCAGGCACACGCCGCTCATACTCGGAACTGGCTCCCGGCCGCTTTCGGAAGGAGACGCCGACGTGGCCTTGCTCGTGCAACTCCAGGTGGGCTTGAGGCTTCCGAAAATGCAATAAAAAAAAAAAGATTTTTTTATTATGAAGGTAGAAAAATCAGCGGGACCGACCCGCGAGCGAAGCCGACGGGGACTTCCAGGAGGTCGGCATGACTTTGCCGCTCATATCGCTCTTGCCCTGGAAGTCCACAAGGGGCGCTGCGGAGCTCGTACACGGCTGCCCCCGGTCTTGCACAGCTTCCCCATGGCTCCTGTATCCCCCCCCCCCACGGGTGCAGGCACACACCGCTCATACACTCTGGAGCTGGCTGACAGCCCAGCTGACATGCCACCTCCTAGCCGACCGGAAGTACATGTCAGGCGGCTTGGGACATAGTGGGACCCCCCCCCGCTGGCGCTGAGGAGCTCATACACTGTTGCCCCCGGGCATGCACAGCTTGCACACGGCTCCTCTACCCTGGGCTGCAATGGGCAGCACACGCCGCTCATACACTCTGGAGCTGGCTGACAGCAACTGCTGCTGATAATGATGATGACGATAATGTGCAAAGGGTTATCTATCGGCGGACAGTGTCACACTCTGGCCCTGGAACTGTGCCCCGGCCTGCCTCTGCTGCTCATTACCGCCTCTGACATTTTTTGAACATACCCCACTTTCACTTGATTTTAAATGTGTCACTTTCAGTAGCAGAAATGTCATTCTTTGACATTTGGGCCTTTTTATTTTCACTGCTGTTGGGTCACCAAATGGATCTCCTTATCTCGAGGCCTAGTCCTCTCCCCACCGCCCTGGAACTCTGCCCCGGCCTACGCTGCGTGCCGTCACACTCTGGCCCTGGAACTGTGCCCCGGCCTATGCTGCCTGCCGTCACACTCTGGCCCTGGAACTCTGCCCCGGCCTGTGCTGCCGTCACACTCTGGCCCTGGAACTGTGCCCACGGCCTGCCTCTGCTGCTCATTACCGCCTCTGACATTTTTGAACGTACCCCACTTTAACTTGATTTTAAATGTTTCACTTTCAGTATCAAAAATGTCATTCTTTGAAATTTGGGCCTTTTTATTTCCACTGCTGCTTGGTCACCAAATGGATCACCTTATCTCGAGGCCTAGTCCTCTCCCCACCGCCCTGGAACTCTGCCCCGGCCTACGCTGCCTGCCGTCACACTCTGGCCCTGGAACTGTGCCCCGGCCTATGCTGCCTGCCGTCACACTCTGGCCCTGGAGCTCTGCCCCGGCCTGTGCTGCCGTCACACTCTGGCCCTGGAACTATGCCCCGGCCTGCCCCTGCTGTTCACCACCGCCTCTGACATTTTTGAACGTACTCCACTTTCACTTGATTTTAAATGGTTCACTTTCAGTATCAAAAATGTCATTCTTTGACATTTGGGCCTTTTTATTTTCACTGCTGTTTGGTCACCAAATGGATCTCCTTAGATCGAGGCCTAGTCCTCTCCCCACTGCCCTGGAACTCTGCCCCGGCCTACGCTGCCTGCCGTGACACCCCTGGCCCTGGAACTCTGCCCCGGCCTACCTCTGCTGTTCACTACCGCCTCTGACATTTTTGAACATACCCCACTTTAACTTGATTTTAAATGTGTCACTTTCAAATGTTTCACTTTCAGTTGCAGAAATGGCATTCTTTGACATTTGGGCCTTTTCATTTTCACTGCTGCTTGGTCACCAAATGGATCCCCTTGGATTGAGGCCTAGTCCTCTCCCCACCGCCCTGGAACTCTTCCCCGGCCTACGCTGCCTGCCGTGACACCCCTGGCCCTGGAACTCTGCCCCGGCCTACCTCTGCTGTTCACTACCGCCTCTGACATTTTTGAACATACCCCACTTTAACTTGATTTTAAATGTGTCACTTTTAAATGTTTCACTTTCAGTAGCAGAAATGGCATTCTTTGACATTTGGGCCTTTTTATTTTCACTGCTGCTTGGTCACCAAATGGATCTCCTTGGATTGAGGCCTAGTCCTCTCACCCACCGCCCTGGAACTCTGCCCCGGCCTACGCTGCCTGCCGTCACACCCCTGGCCCTGGAACTCTGCCCCGGCCTGCCCTTGCTGTTCACCACCGCCTCTGACATTTTTGAACATACCCCACTTTAACTTGATTTTAAATGTTTCACTTTCAAATGTTTCACTTTCAGTAGCAGAAATGGCATTCTTTGACATTTGGGCCTTTTTATTTTCACTGCTGCTTGGTCACCAAATGGATCTCCTTGGATTGAGGCCTAGTCCTCTCACCCACCGCCCTGGAACTCTGCCCCGGCCTACGCTGCCTGCCGTCACACCCCTGGCCCTGGAACTCTGCCCCGGCCTGCCTCTGCTGCTCATTACCGCCTCTGACATTTTTGAACATACCCCACTTTAACTTGATTTTAAATGTGTCACTTTCAAATGTTTCACTTTCAGTTGCAGAAATGGCATTCTTTGACATTTGGGCCTTTTTATTTTCACTGCTGCTTGGTCACCAAATGGATCTCCTTGGATTGAGGCCTAGTCCTCTCACCCACCGCCCTGGAACTCTGCCCCGGCCTACGCTGCCTGCCGTCACACCCCTGGCCCTGGAACTCTGCCCCGGCCTGCCCTTGCTGTTCACCACCGCCTCTGACATTTTTGAACATACCCCACTTTAACTTGATTTTAAATGTTTCACTTTCAAATGTTTCACTTTCAGTAGCAGAAATGGCATTCTTTGACATTTGGGCCTTTTTATTTTCACTGCTGCTTGGTCACCAAATGGATCTCCTTGGATTGAGGCCTAGTCCTCTCACCCACCGCCCTGGAACTCTGCCCCGGCCTACGCTGCCTGCCGTCACACCCCTGGCCCTGGAACTCTGCCCCGGCCTGCCTCTGCTGCTCATTACCGTCTCTGACATTTCTGAACATACCCCACTTTAACTTGATTTTAAATGTTTCACTTTCAGTATTAAAAGTGTCATTCTTTGACATTTGGGCCTTTTTATTTTCACTGCTGTTTGGTCACCAAATGGATCTCCTTACCTACCAGCAATCACCCTGGTTCTCTGGCTGGGCATGGGGATGCAAGTTGCTCCCGCTGACCCCCTTCCACCCCACCGGGACCTACCTGCAATCACTCTGGAACTCTGGCTGGGCATAGGGACACAGGTTGGTCCCGCTGCCCCCCCTTCCACCCCACCGGGACCTACCTGCAATCACCCTGGAACTCTGGCTGGGCATGGGGATGCGGTTTGCTCCAGCTGACCCCCTTCCACCCCACCGGGACCTACCTGCAATCACCCTGGAACTCTGGCTGGGCATGGGGATGCAAGTTGCTCCCGCTGACCCCCTTCCACCCCACCGGGACCTACCTGCAATCACTCTGGAACTCTGGCTGGGCATAGGGACACAGGTTGGTCCCGCTGCCCCCCCTTCCACCCCACCGGGACCTACCTGCAATCACCCTGGAACTCTGGCTGGGCATGGGGATGCGGTTTGCTCCCGCTGACCCCCTTCCACCCCACCGGGACCTACCTGCAATCACTCTGGAACTCTGGCTGGGCATAGGGACACAGGTTGGTCCCGCTGCCCCCCCTTCCACCCCACCGGGACCTACCAGCAATCACCCTGGTTCTCTGGCTGGGCATGGGGATGCAAGTTGCTCCCGCTGACCCCCTTCCACCCCACCGGGACCTACCTGCAATCACTCTGGAACTCTGGCTGGGCATAGGGACACAGGTTGGTCCCGCTGCCCCCCCTTCCACCCCACCGGGACCTACCTGCAATCACTCTGGAACTCTGGCTGGGCATAGGGACACAGGTTGGTCCCGCTGCCCCCCCTTCCACCCCACCGGGACCTACCTGCAATCACCCTGGAACTCTGGCTGGGCATGGGGATGCGGTTTGCTCCCGCTGACCCCCTTCCACCCCACCGGGACCTACCTGCAATCACTCTGGAACTCTGGCTGGGCATAGGGACACAGGTTGGTCCCGCTGCCCCCCCTTCCACCCCACCGGGACCTACCAGCAATCACCCTGGTTCTCTGGCTGGGCATGGGGATGCAAGTTGCTCCCGCTGACCCCCTTCCACCCCACCGGGACCTACCTGCAATCACTCTGGAACTCTGGCTGGGCATAGGGACACAGGTTGGTCCCGCTGCCCCCCCCTTCCACCCCACCGGGACCTACCTGCAATCACTCTGGAACTCTGGCTGGGCATAGGGACACAGGTTGGTCCCGCTGCCCCCCCTTCCACCCCACCGGGACCTACCTGCAATCACCCTGGAACTCTGGCTGGGCATGGGGATGCAGTTTGCTCCCGCTGACCCCCTTCCACCCCACCGGGACCTACCTGCAATCACTCTGGAACTCTGTCTGGGCATGGAGATGCAGGTTGCTCCCGCTGCTCCCCTTCCACCCCACCGGGACCTACCACCAATCACCCTGGAACTCTGGCTGGGCATGGGGATGTAGGTTGCTCCCGCTGCCCCCCCACCGGGACCTACCACCAATCACCCTGGAACTCTGGCTGGGCATGGGGATGTAGGTTTCTCCCGCTGCCCCCCCACCGGGACCTACCACCAATCACCCTGGAACTCTGGCTGGGCATGAGGATGCAGGTTGCTCCCGCTGGCCCCCACCGGGACCTACCACCAATCACCCTGGAACTCTGGCTGGGCATGGGGATGTAGGTTTCTCCCGCTGGCCCCCACCGGGACCTACCACCAATCACCCTGGAACTCTGGCTGGGCATGGGGATGTAGGTTTCTCCCGCTGCCCCCCCACCGGGACCTACCACCAATCACCCTGGAACTCTGGCTGGGCATGGGGATGTAGGTTTCTCCTGCTGCCCCCCCACCGGGACCTACCACCAATCACCCTGGAACTCTGGCTGGGCATGAGGATGCAGGTTGCTCCCGCTGCCCCCCACCGGGACCTACCACCAATCACCCTGGAACTCTGGCTGGGCATGGGGATGTAGGTTTCTCCCGCTGCCCCCCCACCGGGACCTACCACCAATCACCCTGGAACTCTGGCTGGGCATGGGGATGTAGGTTGCTCCCGCTGCCCCCCCACCGGGACCTACCACCAATCACCCTGGAACTCTGGCTGGGCATGGGGATGTAGGTTTCTCCCGCTGCCCCCCCACCGGGACCTACCACCAATCACCCTGGAACTCTGGCTGGGCATGAGGATGCAGGTTGCTCCCGCTGGCCCCCACCGGGACCTACCACCAATCACCCTGGAACTCTGGCTGGGCATGGGGATGTAGGTTTCTCCCGCTGGCCCCCACCGGGACCTACCACCAATCACCCTGGAACTCTGGCTGGGCATGGGGATGTAGGTTTCTCCCGCTGCCCCCCCACCGGGACCTACCACCAATCACCCTGGAACTCTGGCTGGGCATGGGGATGTAGGTTTCTCCTGCTGCCCCCCCACCGGGACCTACCACCAATCACCCTGGAACTCTGGCTGGGCATGAGGATGCAGGTTGCTCCCGCTGCCCCCCACCGGGACCTACCACCAATCACCCTGGAACTCTGGCTGGGCATGGGGATGTAGGTTTCTCCCGCTGCCCCCCCACCGGGACCTACCACCAATCACCCTGGAACTCTGGCTGGGCATGGGGATGTAGGTTGCTCCCGCTGCCCCCCCACCGGGACCTACCACCAATCACCCTGGAACTCTGGCTGGGCATGGGGATGTAGGTTTCTCCCGCTGCCCCCCCACCGGGACCTACCACCAATCACCCTGGAACTCTGGCTGGGCATGAGGATGCAGGTTGCTCCCGCTGGCCCCCACCGGGACCTACCACCAATCACCCTGGAACTCTGGCTGGGCATGGGGATGTAGGTTTCTCCCGCTGGCCCCCACCGGGACCTACCACCAATCACCCTGGAACTCTGGCTGGGCATGGGGATGTAGGTTTCTCCCGCTGCCCCCCCACCGGGACCTACCACCAATCACCCTGGAACTCTGGCTGGGCATGGGGATGTAGGTTTCTCCCGCTGCCCCCCCACCGGGACCTACCACCAATCACCCTGGAACTCTGGCTGGGCATGAGGATGCAGGTTGCTCCCGCTGCCCCCCACCGGGACCTACCACCAATCACCCTGGAACTCTGGCTGGGCATGGGGATGTAGGTTTCTCCCGCTGCCCCCCCACCGGGACCTACCACCAATCACCCTGGAACTCTGGCTGGGCATGGGGATGTAGGTTGCTCCCGCTGCCCCCCCACCGGGACCTACCACCAATCACCCTGGAACTCTGGCTGGGCATGGGGATGTAGGTTTCTCCCGCTGCCCCCCCACCGGGACCTACCACCAATCACCCTGGAACTCTGGCTGGGCATGAGGATGCAGGTTGCTCCCGCTGGCCCCCACCGGGACCTACCACCAATCACCCTGGAACTCTGGCTGGGCATGGGGATGTAGGTTTCTCCCGCTGGCCCCCACCGGGACCTACCACCAATCACCCTGGAACTCTGGCTGGGCATGGGGATGTAGGTTTCTCCCGCTGCCCCCCCACCGGGACCTACCACCAATCACCCTGGAACTCTGGCTGGGCATGGGGATGTAGGTTTCTCCCGCTGCCCCCCCACCGGGACCTACCACCAATCACCCTGGAACTCTGGCTGGGCATGAGGATGCAGGTTGCTCCCGCTGCCCCCCACCGGGACCTACCACCAATCACCCTGGAACTCTGGCTGGGCATGGGGATGTAGGTTTCTCCCGCTGCCCCCCCACCGGGACCTACCACCAATCACCCTGGAACTCTGGCTGGGCATGGGGATGTAGGTTGCTCCCGCTGCCCCCCCACCGGGACCTACCACCAATCACCCTGGAACTCTGGCTGGGCATGGGGATGTAGGTTTCTCCCGCTGCCCCCCCACCGGGACCTACCACCAATCACCCTGGAACTCTGGCTGGGCATGAGGATGCAGGTTGCTCCCGCTGGCCCCCACCGGGACCTACCACCAATCACCCTGGAACTCTGGCTGGGCATGGGGATGTAGGTTGCTCCCGCTGGCCCCCACCGGGACCTACCACCAATCACCCTGGAACTCTGGCTGGGCATGGGGATGTAGGTTTCTCCCGCTGCCCCCCCACCGGGACCTACCACCAATCACCCTGGAACTCTGGCTGGGCATGGGGATGTAGGTTTCTCCTGCTGCCCCCCCACCGGGACCTACCACCAATCACCCTGGAACTCTGGCTGGGCATGAGGATGCAGGTTGCTCCCGCTGCCCCCCACCGGGACCTACCACCAATCACCCTGGAACTCTGGCTGGGCATGGGGATGTA
>NC_134689.1:416254929-416261753 GCF_050947455.1 Rhinoderma darwinii
CTCAACCTGCCGAGGAGGAGGATGCCTTCAAACAACCGACCGACCCTTCCAAGGCATCGGAAGACATTCGAGGACACATGGAAAGAGAGCAACCAAGAGCCCCGTTGTTGGACGCAGATTGGCACTGAGACCGCATCCAGGTTTCGCGACCACAAGAATGTAAGTCAACCGGGGGGTTCAATATGCCACTGTGACGCTTCAGAACAGTCCGGGCTGCATACTCTCACCGCGGGCCAGCTCTCAACCTGCCGAGGAGGAGGATGTCTTCAAACAACCGACCGACCCTTCCAAGGCATCGGAAGACATTCGAGGACACATGGAAAGAGAGCAACCAAGAGCCCCGTTGTTGGACGCAGATTGGCACTGAGACCGCATCCAGGTTTCGCGACCACAAGAATGTAAGTCAACCGGGGGGTTCAATATGCCACTGTGACGCTTCAGAACAGTCCGGGCTGCATACTCTCACCGCGGGCCAGCTCTCAACCTGCCGAGGAGGAGGATGTCTTCAAACAACCGACCGACCCTTCCAAGGCATCGGAAGACATTCGAGGACACATGGAAAGAGAGCAACCAAGAGCCCCGTTGTTGGACGCAGATTGGCACTGAGACCGCATCCAGGTTTCGCGACCACAAGAATGTAAGTCAACCGGGGGGTTCAATATGCCACTGTGACGCTTCAGAACAGTCCGGGCTGCATACTCTCACCGCGGGCCAGCTCTCAACCTGCCGAGGAGGAGGACGCCTACGAAGACCGGTCGGGGCAGCATCGTAAGTCTAGGACCTGTTCAGAGAGAGCCCAACATAGAGCCGAGAAGATGGAGCGCGCTCAGCGTCCCTAACCCTTACCAGTAAGGTAACAAGGACCAGGCTTAGGTAATATGGGACAAAGGCAACGGCAACCTCGACAATCCGGGTTGTTATCTGCTCTCACCGGCGGCCCAGCTCGCAACCTGCCGAGATGGAGGAAGCCTACGAAGACCGGTCGGTCGGGGCAGCATCGTAAGTCGAGGACCTGTTTAGAGAGAGCCCAACATAGAGCCGAGAAGATGGAGCGCGCTCATTGTCCCTAACCCTTACCAGTAAGGTATCAAGGACCAGGCTTAGGTAATATGGGACAAAGGCAACGGCAACCTCGACAATCCGGGTTAACTGCTCTCACCGGCGGCCCAGCTCGCAACCTGCCGAGATGGAGGACGCCTACGAAGACCGGTCGGTCGGTCGGGGCAGAATCGTAAGTCGAGGACCTGTTTAGAGAGAGCCCAACATAGAGCCGAGAAGATGGAGCGCGCTCATCGTCCCTAACCCTTACCAGTAAGGTATCAAGGACCAGGCTTAGGTAATATGGGACAAAGGCAACGGCAACCTCGACAATCCGGGTTAACTGCTCTCACCGGCGGCCCAGCTCGCAACCTGCCGAGATGGAGGACGCCTACGAAGACCGGTCGGTCGGTCGGGGCAGAATCGTAAGTCGAGGACCTGTTTAGAGAGAGCCCAACATAGAGCCGAGAAGATGGAGCGCGCTCATCGTCCCTAACCCTTACCAGTAAGGTATCAAGGACCAGGCTTAGGTAATATGGGACAAAGGCAACGGCAACCTCGACAATCCGGGTTAACTGCTCTCACCGACGGCCCAGCTCGCAACCTGCCGAGATGAAGGATGCCTACGAAGACCGGTCGGTCTTAAGTCGAGGACCTGTTTAGAGAGAGCCCAACATAGAGCCGAGAAGATGGAGCGCGCTCAGCGTCCCTAACCCTTACCAGTAAGGTAACAAGGACCAGGCTTAGGTAATATGGGACAAAGGCAACAACAACCTCGACAATCCGGGTTAACTGCTCTCTCTGGCGGCCCAGCTCGCAAAGTGCCGAGGAGGACGCCTTTGTCGCCCACGGGGAACCGAGGCCGCTTTCCCGGCGGCTTAGCGGCTCCACATGGGATGGGGCCGCCCCCCTCCGGAGAGGGGGGGAGGGAAGCCACCGTGGAGCCGCGTGTGGCTTGCATGCGGGAGCCACGCCGACACTTCCAGCCTCGGGCGAGGCGGAAGACGGCTTTGGACTACTTGCGAAAAACAACCGTGCCCCATGCGCGGGTGCGCCTGGGAGCACCTCGGCTAGAGAGGCCCTTGCGAGCAGCGGACATACGGGGGCGGTCACTGCCTCCCCGTCGTTTAAAGCTTTCTCTCGCGCCTCGGGCTCCGGCGACACCAGCACACTCTCGGACGCCTTTTAGAGTGATAGAAGCAGCACTGAGCAAACGCACCTCGCGGGAGCGAGAGGTACCGGCGCCCGCCTTAGCAGGACCGCCGGGCTTTTTGGGACACCGGCCGTAGGTGGCCGGGGGCGAAACAGACCCGGACGGTGTGGGAGGAAGACGCGCTCGCCGTAACCGACAGTGCTCCAAAGCACTGCCGAGCGAGTGGTCCCTCCGCCGCCGGGTCGCGGGGAGCCAGATCGATCTGAGGAGTCTTGGACAAATTCCAAAGACTCAAACGGCGCGGGAGCACGTGCTCCTCTCACAGCTTAACGACAGGTGGCCGAGGCCGACGGGGACTTCCAGGAGGCCGGCATGACGTGCCACTACATACCGGTCACACCATGGAAGTCCTTCTCGGCCACAAACGGTTAGGACTTCCCGCTAGGAAGAACCGTAGGGACTTGGAACGCGGAGCAGAAATGCCCTCTCACAGGATTTCAGGTGAAGGAGATATTCGCACCCCTAAAAGTGTCACCACCTCAAATACACCGGGGTAAGGTGCCAACTTACCCGGGCTCCTGGAACTGCTGCCCGGCTGAAGCCCAAAATAAAAACCTCATAGGGTTTTTCCTCCAAAACGTCAATGAAGACAGACCTGCCAGCCAGGCCGACGGGGACTTCCAGGAGGCCGGCATGACGTGCCACTACATACCGGTCACACCATGGAAGTCCTTCTCGGGTTGGACCAGGTGCAGCTCCCGCTAGAACGTGCAGCACGTCCTCCTTCACGGTACTCTCGGTTGGACTCGCCAACGTGGCCGAGCTCCTACAACTGCTGGTCGGCCTGGGACTCCAGAAAGAATGCACCAAAGTTCTTTCGTGGAAGTCCAGGTGCACCGGACCGACCAGCCAACGAGGCCGACGGGGACTTCCAGGAGGCCGGCATGACGTGCCACTACATACCGGTCACACCATGGAAGTCCTTCTCGGCCACAAACGGTTAGGACTTCCCGCTAGGAAGAACCGTAGGGACTTGGAACGCGGAGCAGAAATGCCCTCTCACAGGATTTCAGGTGAAGGAGATATTCGCACCCCTAAAAGTGTCACCACCTCAAATACACCGGGGTAAGGTGCCAACTTACCCGGGCTCCTGGAACTGCTGCCCGGCTGAAGCCCAAAATAAAAACCTCATAGGGTTTTTCCTCCAAAACGTCAATGAAGACAGACCTGCCAGCCAGGCCGACGGGGACTTCCAGGAGGCCGGCATGACGTGCCACTACATACCGGTCACACCATGGAAGTCCTTCTCGGGTTGGACCAGGTGCAGCTCCCGCTAGAACGTGCAGCACGTCCTCCTTCACGGTACTCTCGGTTGGACTCGCCAACGTGGCCGAGCTCCTACAACTGCTGGTCGGCCTGGGACTCCAGAAAGAATGCACCAAAGTTCTTTCGTGGAAGTCCAGGTGCACCGGACCGACCAGCCAACGAGGCCGACGGGGACTTCCAGGAGGCCGGCATGACGTGCCACTACATACCGGTCACACCATGGAAGTCCTTCTCGGCCACAAACGGTTAGGACTTCCCGCTAGGAAGAACCGTAGGGACTTGGAACGCGGAGCAGAAATGCCCTCTCACAGGATTTCAGGTGAAGGAGATATTCGCACCCCTAAAAGTGTCACCACCTCAAATACACCGGGGTAAGGTGCCAACTTACCCGGGCTCCTGGAACTGCTGCCCGGCTGAAGCCCAAAATAAAAACCTCATAGGGTTTTTCCTCCAAAACGTCAATGAAGACAGACCTGCCAGCCAGGCCGACGGGGACTTCCAGGAGGCCGGCATGACGTGCCACTACATACCGGTCACACCATGGAAGTCCTTCTCGGGTTGGACCAGGTGCAGCTCCCGCTAGAACGTGCAGCACGTCCTCCTTCACGGTACTCTCGGTTGGACTCGCCAACGTGGCCGAGCTCCTACAACTGCTGGTCGGCCTGGGACTCCAGAAAGAATGCACCAAAGTTCTTTCGTGGAAGTCCAGGTGCACCGGACCGACCAGCCAACGAGGCCGACGGGGACTTCCAGGAGGCCGGCATGACGTGCCACTACATACCGGTCACACCATGGAAGTCCTTCTCGGCCACAAACGGTTAGGACTTCCCGCTAGGAAGAACCGTAGGGACTTGGAACGCGGAGCAGAAATGCCCTCTCACAGGATTTCAGGTGAAGGAGATATTCGCACCCCTAAAAGTGTCACCACCTCAAATACACCGGGGTAAGGTGCCAACTTACCCGGGCTCCTGGAACTGCTGCCCGGCTGAAGCCCAAAATAAAAACCTCATAGGGTTTTTCCTCCAAAACGTCAATGAAGACAGACCTGCCAGCCAGGCCGACGGGGACTTCCAGGAGGCCGGCATGACGTGCCACTACATACCGGTCACACCATGGAAGTCCTTCTCGGGTTGGACCAGGTGCAGCTCCCGCTAGAACGTGCAGCACGTCCTCCTTCACGGTACTCTCGGTTGGACTCGCCAACGTGGCCGAGCTCCTACAACTGCTGGTCGGCCTGGGACTCCAGAAAGAATGCACCAAAGTTCTTTCGTGGAAGTCCAGGTGCACCGGACCGACCAGCCAACGAGGCCGACGGGGACTTCCAGGAGGCCGGCATGACGTGCCACTACATACCGGTCACACCATGGAAGTCCTTCTCGGCCACAAACGGTTAGGACTTCCCGCTAGGAAGAACCGTAGGGACTTGGAACGCGGAGCAGAAATGCCCTCTCACAGGATTTCAGGTGAAGGAGATATTCGCACCCCTAAAAGTGTCACCACCTCAAATACACCGGGGTAAGGTGCCAACTTACCCGGGCTCCTGGAACTGCTGCCCGGCTGAAGCCCAAAATAAAAACCTCATAGGGTTTTTCCTCCAAAACGTCAATGAAGACAGACCTGCCAGCCAGGCCGACGGGGACTTCCAGGAGGCCGGCATGACGTGCCACTACATACCGGTCACACCATGGAAGTCCTTCTCGGGTTGGACCAGGTGCAGCTCCCGCTAGAACGTGCAGCACGTCCTCCTTCACGGTACTCTCGGTTGGACTCGCCAACGTGGCCGAGCTCCTACAACTGCTGGTCGGCCTGGGACTCCAGAAAGAATGCACCAAAGTTCTTTCGTGGAAGTCCAGGTGCACCGGACCGACCAGCCAACGAGGCCGACGGGGACTTCCAGGAGGCCGGCATGACGTGCCACTACATACCGGTCACACCATGGAAGTCCTTCTCGGCCACAAACGGTTAGGACTTCCCGCTAGGAAGAACCGTAGGGACTTGGAACGCGGAGCAGAAATGCCCTCTCACAGGATTTCAGGTGAAGGAGATATTCGCACCCCTAAAAGTGTCACCACCTCAAATACACCGGGGTAAGGTGCCAACTTACCCGGGCTCCTGGAACTGCTGCCCGGCTGAAGCCCAAAATAAAAACCTCATAGGGTTTTTCCTCCAAAACGACAATGAAGACAGACCTGCCAGCCAGGCCGACGGGGACTTCCAGGAGGCCGGCATGACGTGCCACTACATACCGGTCACACCATGGAAGTCCTTCTCGGGTTGGACCAGGTGCAGCTCCCGCTAGAACGTGCAGCACGTCCTCCTTCACGGTACTCTCGGTTGGACTCGCCAACGTGGCCGAGCTCCTACAACTGCTGGTCGGCCTGGGACTCCAGAAAGAATGCACCAAAGTTCTTTCGTGGAAGTCCAGGTGCACCGGACCGACCAGCCAACGAGGCCGACGGGGACTTCCAGGAGGCCGGCATGACGTGCCACTACATACCGGTCACACCATGGAAGTCCTTCTCGGCCACAAACGGTTAGGACTTCCCGCTAGGAAGAACCGTAGGGACTTGGAACGCGGAGCAGAAATGCCCTCTCACAGGATTTCAGGTGAAGGAGATATTCGCACCCCTAAAAGTGTCACCACCTCAAATACACCGGGGTAAGGTGCCAACTTACCCGGGCTCCTGGAACTGCTGCCCGGCTGAAGCCCAAAATAAAAACCTCATAGGGTTTTTCCTCCAAAACGTCAATGAAGACAGACCTGCCAGCCAGGCCGACGGGGACTTCCAGGAGGCCGGCATGACGTGCCACTACATACCGGTCACACCATGGAAGTCCTTCTCGGGTTGGACCAGGTGCAGCTCCCGCTAGAACGTGCAGCACGTCCTCCTTCACGGTACTCTCGGTTGGACTCGCCAACGTGGCCGAGCTCCTACAACTGCTGGTCGGCCTGGGACTCCAGAAAGAATGCACCAAAGTTCTTTCGTGGAAGTCCAGGTGCACCGGACCGACCAGCCAACGAGGCCGACGGGGACTTCCAGGAGGCCGGCATGACGTGCCACTACATACCGGTCACACCATGGAAGTCCTTCTCGGCCACAAACGGTTAGGACTTCCCGCTAGGAAGAACCGTAGGGACTTGGAACGCGGAGCAGAAATGCCCTCTCACAGGATTTCAGGTGAAGGAGATATTCGCACCCCTAAAAGTGTCACCACCTCAAATACACCGGGGTAAGGTGCCAACTTACCCGGGCTCCTGGAACTGCTGCCCGGCTGAAGCCCAAAATAAAAACCTCATAGGGTTTTT